>NW_027187460.1:65078955-65091180 GCF_028583685.1 Petaurus breviceps papuanus | reverse complement strand
GAGAGAGAGAGAGAGAGAGAGAGAGAGAGAGAGAGAGAGAGAGAGAGGAGACAGAGAGATAGAATGGCGTGATTACTATACTTACCGCCTCCTGTGCCTGTTTTTCAAGGCCTGTCTTCAAGCTAGGTGGGTGTTGATGACTGCCTTTGAGTTTAAAAGAGCCTTTGCAAAGGTTATCCTCAATGACATTTTGACATTATGAAGAAGAGACATGACAAGGCTTTCTGAGATTTCAGTTACTGTGGGCCAATTATAACTGGAAACTTTCTTCAGAAAGAAAGCACAGGTTTTATTTTTTTTCTGTCTACTGGGGGCCCTAACTGGTTTTTTTTTTCATAGAATCATAGCATTTCAGAGTTGGAAGGAGTTTCAAAGGCCAATCTGATCCAATTCACCCTTGAAAAGAATACTATCAACACACCTGAGATGATCATTCAGGCTTTGCTGATGAAGACCTACAAGAAATGGGGGATAGGGGAGAAAATAAGCATTTATGTAGCACCTACTGTATGCCAAGCACTGTGCTAAGCACTTTACAATTATTATCTTATTTTATCCTCACAATGACCCTGGGAGGTAGGTACTATTATCATTCCCATTCTATTCATGAATAAACTGAGGTAAGCAGAGATTAAGTGACTTGTGCAAGGTCACACAACCAGTTAGTATCTGAAGCTGGATTTGAACTCAGATCTTCCTGACTCTAGGCCCAATGCTTTATTCACCAAACCATTTAGTTGCCTCCAGAAAGGACAGAAGAAGGAAAATAAATGCAGCATGACTTTTCCTACTACTCCAAAGATCACTCACTGGAGGTCTGAAGATTGCTGTTCAGGTATGGGCTAGGAGAGTGTGTCCATCAGTCAATAAACATTTATTAAGCACCTACTATGTACCAGTAACTATGCCAAGCACTGTGTGGTGTAGTTCAGAGGCATAAAATGTGTGGCCCTGTAGCAGCAAGCACCCTAGCGTTCCCCAGGGTGGCTGCCAATACAGGTTCTTGGATCTGCTTTGATAAAGGAAAGCAACTCAAAATGGGTTAACAAGCTTACTTTAATCAGTCAAACATACGTATCATTTACCTAGTTCAGGGGAAAAAGATCAGCACCCCAAACTTCAGACTATACAGACAGAATTATCAAGACAGAGAAACAGATCAAGTAGACAGTTTCCAAACTGTCCAACCATTACATCCATACCAAATCAACATCTGGGTTTTTCAAAGCCGAGGTGGGGCTCTCAACAACGGCTTCCCAGAATCCATATCAAATCACAGAACACTTCTCAAAGTGAGCCCCCAAAACAAAGCTACACATCAGGGCTTATATAGCCTTCTCCTGGCTCAGAGAATGTAACAACCTTATTGACCCACTGGCCAATCAAAAAGTATCTACTGAAAAACAAGCCTCCCACCTCAGGCTCCAGGTGCACTTTAGCCTAGGGGCAGGGAAGATCTTCAAAATTTACATTCTCATTACAGGCCCACAACTTTCTTAAATATAGCCTGAACCAGATGAAAATGTATTTGGAAGGGACAGAGCCAAGATGTCGGAGTAGAGACAGCAACTCAGCTGAACTCTCCCAATATTTACCTCTAAATAACTTTAAAATGACACCTCAAATCTAATTCTGGAGCAGTCAAGCCAATAAAAGGTCAGGATGAGACAGTTTTCCAGCTCAAGACAACTGAGGAGGTCAGCAGGACAGGGCACATCAGTGGTGGGCACTGGAGAAGACTGTAACAGCTGTTGCAGCTTCAGGAGCTTAGGCCAGAGATGGTGGAGGTGGGGAGAGTCAGATGACTGGTCAGAAAGAGATTATAGAAAACCCTGAGCTGACACTGGATACTGGATGTAGAGCTGACTGGTAATTCCACTGCTCAGACACATTTTTGGGTTGTAGTTCCAGGGAAGAGAGCAGTGCTCATGGGTGGTCACAAGGGAGCAAGGGCTCTGATTTCAGTTCCAGGGCAGAGAGGTGTACTGCAAGGTGTACATATGAGATAACATTCATAAAGCACTTAGCACAGTTCTGGCAGAGAATAGATGCTTAATAAGTGGAGGCTTCTTCCTTTCCCCCTTTTAGCCACTGTTTTTACTATAAAATGTAAAGAAATGACTTTGCTTTGAGCTCTGAGATTACCTTCTATCTAAGTGTAGGGGGATAAAGGAAAGAGGAATTTATTAAGTGCCTATTATATGCCAGATACTGTGCTAAGACTTTGCAAATATCTCATTTGATACATTCATACTGAATATATCCTGTACATATAATTTTTGGCGTATTGTCTCTGACATTAAGATGTGAGCTCCTTGAGGGAAAGGACAATGATTTTGCCTTTCTTTGTGGCCCCAGAACTTAGTACAGTGCCTGGCACACAGTAAGTTCTTCATAAATTTTAATTGACTAAACAATTGTGTCTCTTGGCTAACTGTTAAAGTTCTGTTCACTGGTAGGGGGCTCATGAGCTATAGCTTTCATAGAATGTTGACTCACAAACTCCTTAGAATTTGGAAGTAGTTACTCTCCTCCAAACCTGTGTAGAGGAGAGGTCGCCAAGAGGGTTGATGCTACATAAGTAGATATAAACTTTATACAAGTAAGTACAAAGTCATTCTAACTGATTAGGTTCTAATAGTGAATGGGCATCGAGAGAGGTATCTTATAGGAAATAACATTTGAATTGAGCTTTGAAGAAAGATTGGGATTCTAATAGGTGGAGGAAATAAGGAGGTATATTCTAGGCATTACAGAGATGGGAGACAAAATGGTGGGCATGGAGATCAGCAAGTAGACCAGTTGGTTGTAATGTACAGTACATGAAGGGAAGTGATGTGTTTTAAGCCTGGAAAGGTAGGTCAGTCAGTTGCGTCCTGCTGTTAGGGCATGGATCCTCAGATATCCAGATTATGGCCAGATTAAATCACCTTGCCCAAGGTCAGAGAATCTAGGGGTGTGTTGAAGGAGGGAAGAGTTCTGCCCTTGAGGAAACACAGGTGCTCTGAAAATTATTACTATTATCTACCTCCTTTCCAGTTTTATGTGCATAACTCTTTTCCACAATTGGTTTCAATCAAGCAAGACTGCTTTCTGGTCTGTATGCCTTTGTCTCTCAGGCTTAGCATATATTTCTTCCTTACCTCTGTCTCTAAGAACACCTAATTTCCTACAAATCTCAGATCTAGTGCAACTTCTTACAGGAGGCCTACCCTGATTTCCTTGGGTATGAGTGCATTTTTTAAAAAACATGTTGTTTTTATTTTGTATACATTTGTATATTGTTATTCCCGTAGAATGTAAGCTCCTTGAGGGAAAGGGAATTTTGATTTGTGTCTTTGTATGGACAGGTCCTAGATCAGTGCTTGGCACATAGTAGATGTTGCTAATAAATGTTTGCTGATTGATTTGACACATACTAATAAGTACTTGTTGATTGATTGATCAAAATGAAAGTGTGTGATCGGTCTCTATTCTGTGTCCCTTTTTGTACCTACTCTTCTCCCATTTCCTAAAGACCATGGCTCTCAAGACCAGTGAAAATCAGTAGTCTTTCCCCCACCTCCAAAGTACTTAATACCCTCCATCTATCACCGGCTTTCCAATCCCTGCCCCCACTGCTACCATACCCTATCCAGAACTACTCTCTCCTAGAATGTTCCTTGCTCCAGAATTACTTCTACCCCTCTTCTTTCCCCAATCAAAACTTTAGTTTCCTTAATGGGGCTGATCTCAGGTAGCTGTCAAAAGGAAAGCAATCAGATAATCTGATTAAAGTAATTCAAGCTAAAATGGGAATGAGACTCAACTCTCCCAGGGATCCTCGCATTTTAAGATATCATCTTAACTGAAATGAACTTCTGATGAATGGAAAGTTTTTGGTGATATTTTTGAGCTCTTGACAAGCCCTGCCAAACCATCCATGACAGAAGAGAAGCAATTAGCATTATGCAATAGAAAACATAGAGGATTTGGATTTAAATCCTGGTTTTGCCACATATCTGCCTTATCCTCTTTGCTGACCCCCAATCTCAAATCTCCAACTGCCTTTCATACATCTCAAACTGGATGTCCAAGGGACATCTTAAACTCATTATATCTGGAAGAGAATTCATTATCTTTCTTCATGAACCCTCCCCACCTTCTAACTCCCCTATTACTATAGAGAGCAATACTCACTATCTCTCAACCTCCATATCCATCCTGTTGCCAAAGCCTGTTTGATTTTACCCTTGCAAAATTTTGAATATGCCCCCTTCTATCCTCTGAAACTATCACCACTCTGGTGCAGGCCCTCATCACCTCACCCTTAGATTATTGCAATAGTCTGCCTCTAGTCTCTCTGCACTCTAATCCATCTTCCACTCAGCCATTGAATTATTTCTCCAAGGTGCAGGTCTGATCATATCACTCCCTTCCCCACTCAATAAACTCCAGTGGTTCCCTATTACCTGCAAGATCAAATGCAAAAATACTGTTTGGCATTCAAAGCTCTTTATAACCTAGGCCCCTCCTACCTTTCTATTCTCCCTACACTTTACTCCTCAACATATTCTCTTCAATCCAGTGACACTAGTTCCCTGGAGACACTCCATCTCTTGTCTCCTGATATTTTCTCTAGCTTTCCCCCATGTCTGGAATGCACTCCCTCCTCCACTCCACCTGCTGACTCTCGACTTCCTTTAAGTTACAACTAAAATTCCATCTTTTGTGGAGGAAACTTTTCCCAACCTGTCTTAATTCTATTGCCTTCCCTCTATTAATTGTTTCTTATTTACCTTGTACATAGCTTGCTTTTTATATATTTGTTTGCATATTGTCTCCCCATTACATTGTAAACTCTTTGAGGGTAATAACTGTCTTTTACCTTTTTTTGTAGCCCCTGCATTTAGCACAGTGCCTGGTACATAGTAAGTGCTTAATAAATCTTTATTGATTGATGTGTGTTTCATTTTGGGCAATTTTTTCCTTTACAAAATGAGAGGGATGGACTGGAGAACTTAAAGATTCCTTCCACCTTTAAATCTATTAACCTAAATCAGAGAAAGCTGCTATCCCTTATGTGAGTTTGCCATTTCTCATTGGTGTTCTAGTTCTCCTAACATAAGTTTTCTCATCTGCTTTCCTGGGCTGGAAATTTATTTCACCAATCAGTGAAGGCTCATCAAAGGAAAGGAGCTGTTATTAAGTCTGATTTAGGAGTGCTCATCTTGGGAGGAAACATGATTCGGTGAATAGAGATCCAACCTCAAAGCAAGCCAGGGTTCAAGTCTTGTCTTTGACACAGACTGACTATATGATCCTGGATAAGTAATTTAGCCTCGGTCCTTTTAAGTAATACTCCAATACTGTAAACTGAAGATGGAAGTGGACTCTTGGTGCACACACAGGTGTATTAGCTCAACTGGTGCAGCGTTTCCATGTGAAGGATTCTGGGGAGCTTGCTTTGGGGAAAGAAGTGATGATGTGTAAAGGAAGTACCTTAGAGAGAGTATGGAGCATTTGTAGGTCTGTAACTGGTTCTGATCTGCTGACGATGTAATGAGAGGTATTTTGATTGGTTTCAGCAGCATTCAAAAAGCCTTAGATAACTTCCTCCAACAATCTTGCCTCAGTCTTCTTGGCTGCTTTGTTCCTGGTTATGTGACTCCTTCACCCATAGTGTCTGGTGAGAGATGATATGGTAAGGAACAGTCTTTCATCTCTGAGGCCATATCTGGTCTATGGCTATTTTGTTTGTTTCTTTGTAATCTAGATGAAAAGAGTGAAGTCTTGGACCTTGGGCATTTCAAAGGTCAGGAGAGTGAGCCATAGCAATCTAGACATTGAAGTTCAGACTGGGTTTTGCAGCCAGCTTGGCATTAATGCTGCAAGGATCAAGGGGTTATCTTTAATCTTCAGGACTGACTTTTGGGATCTCATCCCACAAGAAGGAATCATTCAGTATTCATGTCATATCTGGACGTGAACTTGGTGGGACCAATGCTATGTAAGAACTGAACTAAATTATGAGCCTAATTTTACCCTCCATGCAGAGACCAAGGTAGTAGAGGAGACTGTGCCCCTGAAGTATTCAGGGAAATTTTTGTACTTTGTTTTTTTTTTTGCTATATTTTTAAAATAAAAATGCCTTTGTAATAGCTAATCAATGTTAAGTGGCTAAATGAAATGAGGGTGCTAGTTAATGACCTCTAACAAATGGAGGGAACACAGCCAGTGGGAGTTTAAGCAGATAGTAAAAGAGAAGAAACACTCCCCCCCCCCCCCCCCAAGCTCTCCAGGTACCTGGCAGACCTGGCTCTGGGAGAATGAGTCAGAACATACCTGTCACACAGAAAAGGTGCTTACCAGATAGATAGAAGGCTCCTTTTCCATGAGTTTCTTATACCAATACAATCATAGGTCTCGTGCTTATCCTTCCCTACCCTTTCTCATTTTAGGGGAGTCCCTGGACCTCTTTCCCCTACCTTCTACTACATACAGGGCTTGCTGCAGCTTATCTTTATGTCTTTCCACCTTTCCTGACAGTACCTTCTTTCCCTTACCAGCCCATCCTCCAGGTACCCATGGTCCCACTTTCCACCCCTAGCAGCTTCAGCAGGTGACTTTGCTTTATTTCTTCACCTCCCAAATACAGATTTTTTTTTCATTTTGTTAGGAGCTATCCATGGCTAGCTCTCAAGTTGAGGATAATCAAATAAACTCATTCTTGCTTATTAAGGAAATATTTTGTTTTTACATTTTCTAGATTTCCACCATATCCCTCCTCTTCATCTCTCAGAAAACAATCCAGTAAAACAAAGAATTTTTAAAATGAAGAAGAGAAGAAAAAAAATCATCAAAATCAGTCAATAAAAAAATAGAAAAAAACTCCCCAAACCCTGTCATCATAAATGTTCCAAACCACCTCTTCCTTTGGGAAGTGTAATTAAATTGACTCAACCATTGCCTTTGGAAAAGGGCTTGTCATTTGACTCCCCAATTGTTTCACTTACTACCTGGGGGACTTCCCAGACTGAAATACCTTTCCCTAGCTACTACCCCCTGTATGTGCTGTCTCCCCCATTAGAAGTCAAGTTCCTAATTTGTTTTGTTTAATGATGTATATTTGTTACAAGGTTTTCTCTTTCTTTTCCATTTGAAAGGGGGATGTGGAGAGAGGAATTAGGAATAGGCTACCTCTGTTCTCTCCCCCCTGCCTCTTCCTTCCTCCCCAGAAGAGAACAGAAGGAAAGCCAGAAGGAATTATAGACAATCATAATAGTTGTAGGTTGAATTTATTATGTACTTAAAATGAAAAACAAGCCCAATACAATAGAGATTCATTATTATCATGTACAGTCTTTCCTATTCTACAGTGGCTTTAGAAATGTTCATCTTATTAGATGTTTATTAAGTTCAGAATAAAAATAAAATAAACATTTTTAAAAGAATGTAAGATCCTTGAGAGTAGAGAGTATCTCTTGGTTTATCAGTTTGTATTCCCAGTCACAGTGCTTGGCACATATGAAGCACTTAATAAATGCTTTTTCATTCATTGATTCAAAAAACTTGACGAAGGTGACACAGGAGATGACCAGTCACTAAACTGTTAAAAATCTCCTGTAGTTCTCAATAGTACCATAGGAAGCAAGGCCTCACTGCAAAGCGGAAAGGAAAGGTTGCAAGGCTGTGGCTGCCATCAGCTGTGCCAGATTGTGAGTTTCCTCTCTCTGAAGGTCTTCAAATAAAGCTTGGATCATCACTCGATGGATGTATTGTAGTGGAGATACATTTATTGGTTTGGATTAGACTGGATGACCAATGTGGTCTTTTCAACTCTGAAATTCCATGACTGTCTTTTATATTTTGCATGTGTGTGTGTGTGTGTTTGTGTGCATGGGTGTGTGTTTTAAGACTAGGTCTCCTTATCTTGCCCAGGCTGGAAGCCATACTCTAAGAGGACAGAACTCAGAGCAATGGGTGGAAGTCTAAGTGGCCTGATATAGGCTTGTGGTGAGAAAAAAGATTCCTAACAACTAAGAAGCTATTCAAAAGTGGAAAAGGCTGCCTCAGGAGGTAATTGAGTTCCCATCTCTTCAAACGGTGGCTAGATAACACTCATCAGGTAGACTGTAGAATAATTCGCATATAAGCAAGGGAGACAGCAAATGGCCATTGAGGTGATACTGTGATTCTGATAAAATTTCAAACCTCTGTTATCAGCTGATTGTGGGGATCTATTTTAGGGCAGAAAGACTTTTGCCATGTAGTACAGGTTAATTGTTAGAGACAGTCAAGATAGTGGAGAAGCAGGAAGATGGAAAGCCCAGTTCACCAATACAACTCTTCTGCACAGATCTAGAATATGTGCCAGACCAAGTCCTGATTGGGAAATGTTTTCAAAAAGCCACAGTGAATAATTTTTGCACAGATGAGGGTATACTTGGGTAAACATAGGGAAACAGACAGAGAAGTTTGTGAATATGGGTAATGGGATCTAGCTAGGGCACCATTCTATTGCCTAGGGACTGAAAGAAGATTGAGACTATATACTGGGGCAAGAGGGGGTCCCAGCAGAATCTTAACTTGTGCAATCTGTGGGAATAGGTGTCAAGTAACAGCTCTATTTCTCACTTCTTAGTTCCAAGACACAGATCCAGGGCACACGAGGAGGGGGCCCTAGTCTAAAGGTGATATTCCAGAATAATCAGTCCTAGGCTGTGTACTGAGTGAGGAACAAATTCAGAAGCAAGCAGTAGCTATGTGGCTCTGATGCCAAGAACAGAGCTGGGATTGCATGCAGCCAGGAAGAATTCAAGTATCAAAGTACCACAGTCGGGATCACACAGGTTTTATAAGCCATCCTCCAAGCATAGAGCTTGGACTCTATGTCAGAAGGCAAAAGATATTGCGCTTAGCCAAGAATAACTGACCTAGAAAACTGAGTACAATCCTACAGGGAGAAAAAAAAATAGATTTTAATGAAATAGAGGACTTCCAAGAATTCCTGATGGAAAAACCAGAGTTGCATAGAAAATTTGAAACACAAATATAGGGGGAACAAAAGGTCAAGATTATCAAGGGAATTAATGGGAAAAAGTGGGAAGGAAGGAGTTCTAGCAGTACCAGATCTCAAACTATACTACAAAGTGGCAATTATCAAAATAATGTGGTACCAGATAAGAAAAAAATATTCAATGGAATAGATTACATATATATTATACAAAGATAAACAGGACAATAGCCTAGTGTTTGATAACCCACAGATTGCTACCTATTGGGGCAAGAACTCACTATTCAACAAAAACTTTTGATAAAACTGGAAAGTAGTCTGGCAGAGACTAGGCATAAACTAAGATCTTATGTAATATATCAAGACCATATCTAAAAGGGTGCATGATTTAGACATAAAAGGTGACATCATAAACAAATTAGAGGAGTTTGGAAGACATTGTCTGTCAGATCTTTGGCTAGTGGAACAGTTTATGACCAAACAAGAGATAGAAAGGATCTCAGATGGTAAAATGAACAATTTTAATTACATAAAATCAACAAGTTTTTTGCACAAATAAAACCAATGCAGCTAAAATTAGAACAGAAAACAGATAAGTGGTTAAAAAGATTCTTTGCAGAAAATTTTTTGATAAAGTTCTCATTTCTAAGATAAATAGGGAACCAGTTCAAATTTATAAGAATAAAAGACATTCTCCAATTGACAAATGATCTAAGAATATGAACAGATATTTCTCAAGGGAAGAAGCATAGGTTATCTCTAGTTATATGAAAAAATGCTCTAGATCAATAATAATTAGGGAAATGCCAACTAAAACAACTCTGAAGCTTATACCCATTAGATTGAAAAAGTTAACAAAAAGGAAAATGTCAAATTGCTTCAGAAGTTAGGAAAAAAACAGGTACTGTTTGATGCATTGTTGGTGAAACTCTGATCTGGCTCAGCCATTCTGGAAAGCAATTTGAAACTATGCCCCAACAGCTATTAGACTGTGTATATCTTTTGACACAGCAATGAGATTGCTAGATCTATGCCCCAAAGAGTTCAAAGAGGAAGAGGACCCAAATGTACAAAAAATATTTATAGCAGCTCTTTTTGTGGTGGCAAAGAATTAGAAACTGAGGAGGTGACCATCAACTGGAGAATGACTAAACAAGTTAGGGTATATGAATGTGGTACAATACTATTGTGCTGTAAGAAATGATGAAAGCAATGGTTTCAGAAAATGTGGGGAGGTTTATATGAATTAATGCAGCGTGAAGTTAATCTACTCAGTTCAGGAGAACAATTTATAAAATAACAATATTATAAAAACAACTTTGAAAGACTTGGGAACTCTGATTAGCACAATGAGCAACCACAGTTCCAGAGGACTCATGATGAAACAAACATGCTTCCCATCTCTTGGTGGATGCAGAGTAAAACAGAGACGTATTTTATTTTGGACATGGCCAATGCAAGAATTTGTTTTACTTGGCTATATAGATTTTGTTTTTCTTGCTTTCTTGATGAGGGCTTAAAGAAGTGGGAAGGAAAGAATGCAAACCTGACAGTAAAATAACTTGAATAATAATTAATAAAAGAGTAATGGACTTGGAATTAGGAAAATTGGGTTGAAATACTACCTTTACCTAAGGCCTTAGCTTTAGTTTTCTCAAAGGGAGAGAGGGGATTAGGGCTGGGTTACATGAACTGGGAAGTCTCTTGCATCTATACTATTGTGATTCTCTGGCAGAGGTGATGGTTGCCGACCACACCCATGATCAGACCAGGATTTTGCCTGCTAAGATGATGGGAGGAGGCCCATTTGAAAACCAGCTTGCCGAGACATGTGCTTAGTGTTATTTCCACGCTGCTTGGGTCCTTTTTGCTTCAGCAACCCTTACTTTTGATCCCTGTCTCCCATATCGCTGAAACCAGCCCTGTACATTCCAGGCATTCCTCAATGTCTGCCCCAGCACCAGGCACTGTCAGCACCACTCTGCTCAGGGGATGGTGCCTCCCACCCTCCAGCTGCAATGAGGCCAATGATGAGGGGGACCCATATTGGCTTGGGTAAGGACCACAAAAATGACAGATGCTCCCCCCTCCATCCCTCCCCAATTTGCCTTCAAATTCCCAGCCGTAGGCTGTTGCTTTTTTAAATGAATATTTGGACTGGAACAGTCTTTCTGCTTGGGATCTATGGGGATCTTGACATGCTGCAAACATGGAAATTCTTTAAAAAACAAAAACAAAAACAAAAACCCTGAAGCATCCTCCTCAATACATACCAAACATTGATTTCCATAATAGCTTTAAAACCAAGACTCTTGAGAAACCAGAATAGTCTCCAGATTGCCCTGATGCTTCTAACACACAATTAAGAGGAAGTGTGGTACAATGGAAAATGGGCTAAATTTCAAGTTGGGGGACTGGATTCAAATCCTGATTCTTTTAACCTTGGGCAGGTCACTTACTTTCTGGGCCTCAGTTCTCTGCAGCGAGGTTGTATAAGGGATGAAGTGCTGGAATTGGGATCAGGAGGGCTCCTTTCCTGGCTTCCTTCGGGTCTCAGCTAAAATTCCATCTTCTGCAAGGTTCTTGTTTCCCCTTAATGCTAGTGTTTTCCCCTCTGTTTATCTCTAATTTCCTCTGTAATGCATTGTTTGCATATTATCCCTCCAATAAGAATGAGAGCTTTTTGAGGACAGACATGGTTTGCTGTTCTTTAGCTCTCTGGAGCTTAGCGCAATGCCTGACATACATTAAACACATAATAAACGGTTGCTGACTTAGCTTGATTTAACTATCTGTGTGTCCCTGGGCAAGTCACTTAACCTCTGTTTCCCCATTTGGAAAATGTGGATAATTATAGTACCTTCTTCCCAGGGTTGTTATGGGAATAAAAGGAGACAATGTATGTACATCAAACTTTCGAGTATTAGATATATATTAGCTATTTATTATTACTGTTACTAATTGTGTTTGTCCTTCGTTTTTGAAGAGGACTGTGGCATCAGGGAGATGATGACGTGACTTGCAGTTGACTTTGATTTGAGGGAGGGAGGGCTGTGCAAGGTCACCAGCCTCACTTTCTCCTCCAGAGCCATCTGGGTCCAGTGGCCGGATATTTATAAGGACAACTGGAGATGGCCCAGGATGCAATGGGGAGCTTCAGAGTGAACTAAGTTTAAGGTTTTGAGAAAGAAAGAAAGAAAGAAAGAAAGAAAGAAAGAAAGAAAGAAAGA
>NW_027187460.1:65004143-65078945 GCF_028583685.1 Petaurus breviceps papuanus | reverse complement strand
AGAAAGAAAGAAAGAAAGAAAGAAAGAAAGAAAGAAAGAAAGAAAGAAAGAAAGAAAGAAAGAAAGAAAGAAAGAAAGAAAGAAAGAAAGAAAGAAAGAAAGAAAGAAAGAAGGAAAGAAAGAAAGAAAGAGAGAGAGAGAAAGAGAGAGAGAGAGAGAAAGAAAGAGAGAAAGAGGAAGGAAGGAAGGAAGGAAGGAAGGAAGGAAGGAAGGAAGGAAGGAAGGAAGGAAGGAAAGAAGGAAGGAAGGAAGGAATCTAGCCAGTAAACTCCAAGTTAAGTGGGCAACTTCTGGCCATCAAAATTTACCTTCCTTTGGAAAGGAAAGTGAGAGGGAGAGAATGAGCTGAGGTACCCAACTAACTGGGTCCCCCTTCAGGCAGCTCGGTCTACTCACAGGTTGTGTTTGTCCTGTTTTCGAAGAGGACCGTGGCATCAGGGAAATGATGACATGACTTGCAGTTGACTTTGATTTGAGGGAGAGAGGGCTGTGCAAGGTCCCCAGCCTCACTTTCTCCCCTGAGCCATCTGGGTCCAGTGGCCGGATATTTATCAGGACAACTGGAGATGACCCAGGATGCAAGGAATAATAACAACAACAACAAAATAATTGTGTATAAAGGACAGAGGGCTAAACCTGTTGTCGGGAGATTTGGGCTGAAAATAACCCAAATTGTTCTCATACTCAAGGAGTGGAAGAAATGAGCAAATAAGCCATAAAAATCTCAAATAGAACAAAACCAATAAGTCTCCAAATTACCAGAGGAAGAGAGTGTATGTATTGGGATGGGAGTGGGGAGGTGGAAGGCATACTGGCTTCAAGTGAGGAAAATCCAGGTTCAAATCCCAGTTTTGACACTTGCTAGCTGAACATCACCTCGTGGAAGTCCCTTCCCCTGTCCAAGTCTCAGTTTCCTCACTTGTGAAATGGGGATAATATTCTCACTGCCTGCCTTACAGAGGCCAACAAGGTGATTATGAGGAAACTACTCTTAAGAAACAGTAAAACATTATAGAGATGAGAGTGGTTGCTACCATTACATTTATTAAGGTTTGTAAATCACTTTTTACAAACCTTATCTCATTTGTTCCTCACAATAAGGTGCTATTATTACATCCATTTTACAGATGAGGAAACTGAGGCAAGTTAAGTGACTTGCCCAGGGTCACACAGCTAGTGTCTAAGGACTTATTGCAACTCTGATCTTCTTGATTCTAGGTCCAATGTCCTATTCATCAAAATGAATAATATTCATTAGTTGTCTATTGCCTACCTACACCAGTGTCAGGTGTTGTCAAGCTTGAGAGAGCATATAGACTAGTGGGACAGACAGTTCAGTGAAGGACCTCAGAGTTAGGGTTATGTCATATGAGGCTTGTTTAAAGGAACTGAGGATGGTTAGCCAGGAGAAGCGAAGACTGGGGCGGGGGGGCGGGAATAGGGGGCAGACTGAAAGCCAACCTCAGATATTTGAAAGATTGTTATGGGGAAGAAGAATTAGATTTATTCAATTTGCCCCCAGAAGACAGAAATAGTAGTGATGGGTTGATGTTGCAAAGGGGCAAATTCAAATTTAATTCATAAAAAAACGTCCTAATTAATTAGAGGTGTCCAAAAGTAGGCTGGACTGTTTCGGGACATACCTTCTCACTAGAGGGCTTTAGAAAAAAAAAAATAACAAAAGGCAGGGCAGTTAGATGGCCCAGTGGATAGAGCATCAGCCCTGGAGTCAGGAGGAGCTGAGTTCAAATTCGGCCTCAGACATTAGCTGTGTGACCCTGGGCAAATCATTCAACCCCAATTTCCCCCTACAGATCCAGAAAAAGGAGCATTGTAGAGCTGTATTGTTCAGGAATGGATTAGACTAAGTGGTCTTTGAGCTTTATCCCAACTATGAAATTCTGTGAAATACTGGCTCTTTTATTTACAAAGGGGCTGCTAGGTTGCATGGTGGATTCAATATTAGCCATGAAGTCAGGAGGAGTTCAAATCCAAACTCAGATATACAAGCTGTGTGACCCTAGGCAAGTCACTTAATCCTGTTTGCCTCAATTTCCTCATTTATAAAATGAGCTGGAGAAGGAAATGGCAAACCACTCCAGTATCTCTGCCAAGAAAACCCCAAATGGGGTCAGGGAGAGTCAGACATGACTGAAATGACAACAATAATTATAGACTCTGTGACCTTAAACAAGTTCCTTCCTCTCTAAATGCCTCAGTGTCTTTTTTTTCGTAAAATAAAGATAATAAGATTTGCACTTTTTTTGGTGTGTGTGTGGGGCAAAGGTGATTTTGTAACTGCAAGTAATTATAAATCCCATGGAGGAAATTCCCTCTACCAATGCAGAGAGACATTCTGTAATTTACAGATTTTAAAAATTACCTAAGGCACTCAGAGGGTAAGTGATTGGATGGGGTCTTCTGCCAGTAGGTCTTTTTAATGCTTAAATTATTGTTGTTGGGTCATTTTCAGTCTGCCTATTCCCCTGTGCCACCTAGCTGTTCAGTGCTTAGAAAAGTTCTAACACACTAAGTATGTGATAACTGTTTTTTGAATTTTTTGTTTCTCACTTTAAGGATAGAGAATGCATTTTATTCTTCCAGGTTTTCACAGGGCCTAGTACACAGTAGGTATTTTTGAAAGTTTTAATATTTAATCTTTTCCAATTATATGTAAACACAATAACGTTTGACCTTCGTTTTTTACAATTTTGAGATCATGATTCTTTCTCCCTTCCCCCCCATTAAGAAAGCAAGCATGGGGTGGCTAAGTGGCACAGTGAATAGAACACCAGCCCTGGTGAACTCAGGAGGACCTGAGTTCAAATCCAGCCTCAGACACTTAACACAAAAAACTAGCTGTGTGACCTTCGGCAAGTCACTTAACCCCAATTGCCCTACCTTCCCCTCTCCAAAAAACAAAGAAAAACAAGCAAGCAATTTGATAAAAGTTATACATGTGTAGTCATGCAAAACACATTTCCATATTAGACACGTTGTGAAAGAAAACAGAGACTAAAAAATATAGAAAATTTTTTAAAAGTATGCTTCGATCTGCATTCAGACTCCATTAGTTCTTTCTTTGGAGGTGCAGAGCATTTTTCATCATGAGTCCTTTGGAATCGTCTAGGATCTTTGTATTGCTGAGTATAGCTAAGTCATTCGCAGTTGATCATTGAACAAACAGTATTCCTGTTACTACGTACCATGTTCTCCTGGTTCTGTTCACTTCACTTTGCATCAACTCATGGGAGTCTTCCCAGGTTTTTCTGAAAGCATCCTACTTGTCATTTCTTATACCATAATAGGATTCTATCACAGTCATATACCACAACTTGTTTAGCCATTCCCTGATTGATGGCCATCCCCATAATTTCCAGTTCCTTATTACCACAAAAAAAACTGCTATAAGTATTTTTGTACATATAGATTTTTTTTCCTTTTTTTTTTTTAATCTCTCTGGTATACAGACCTAGTAGAGGTATTGCTGCGTCAAAGGGTATGCACAAATCTATAGCCCTTCTAGCCCTCCAAATTGCTTTACAGAATTGTTGGATCGGGTCATAACTCCACTAACAGTGCATTAGTTTTCCCACATCCCCTCCAACATTTGTTATTTTCATTTTCTGTCATCTTACGCAATCTCATAGGGGTGATGTGGCACCTCAGAGCTGTTTTAATGTGTGTTTTTCTAATTGTTAGAGATTTGGAGCACTTTTTCATATGACTATACATAGCATCGATTTCTTCATCTGAAAACTACTGATTCATGTCCTTTGATCATTTATCAAATGAGGAATACAGTGCAGGTATTTGATAAATTTCATTATGCATATAATGCACACAATAGGACTCTAATAACTCATTGAATTGACTTTATTTTGTGTGTGAGAGAACTGATATGAGTGGTTTCACATTAAGTGAAATTACTCCCAAGGGCTCTTTATTCGGGGACTGTGATACATATGCTTTACAGAAAGTGGGAAGATTACCAAGTTTGTGGTCAGAAGATCTGGGTTCAAATCCTGACTCGAGTACTTACTCCTTATGTGACCTTTGTCAAGTCATTTTGCTTTTTGGGGTTTCAGTTCCACATCTGTAAAATGAAAGGGTTGGAACGTAGGACCTTTAAGATCATTTTCAACTTCAAATCTATGATCTTAGGACATCTTTCTCTCTATCTGTGTCTCTGTCTTTGTGCCTCTGTCTCTCTGTTCTTCTATCTCATGAGTAAATCTACTAACCATTCCATTCTTAGGCAGATTGATTCCAAGTTGAAATATGATTACACATTTTGAAAGTGGTCATTTCTCAAGCTTTCTCTTCTTTATTCTTTATCATTCTTGTGCTGGAGCTCTCCAAGTTCACTATACCACTCTCTTGGCAACAAGATGGCTCAGTGAGACTCCATAAGTAGGAATGGAAATGACCAGCAATTCTCATTTCTTCCAATGTAGCCCTCTCCCCACCCATCAGTGGTGATGGACCTTTAATGCAGCTGTGTATGATAGATTTGGGACCGGGACTGCTTTTTTATTAAAAACACATTGGGTAATGTTTAAGTCTTTGGTCCAGATGCACTCGCTTTCATCCAATAACCGTTTATCATAGTCATAAAGCTAAACAGGACCATTAGGAATCATCTAGTCTTTGCTTTTAGGCAAGACCACACCTAAGTCATTTCAAATAGATGAAAATCTCCATCTCTTTTTTGTTGTTGTTAAATACCTCCAGAGAAAAACATGCATAGCTTGCCTTAGTCAAATCTTTAACAATCCTCACTGGTCTAAAGAGTGTAGTGATGTGTGTGTGTGTGTGTGTGTATGTGTGTGTGTATGATATGAACATTCTTGTATTTCTTAAACAATGGCAAAAGTTTTCTGCTTTCCACTTTCCTTCCTGTTTGCCTTTTCCTTCCAATACCTGCCCCTGCCCCATCAATTCTTTCCCCTATCCTCCATCTTTTTTTTGCTGTTGTTTTTGGTACATGGGATCTAAGCTGATTTCAGTTGGATGTGAAGAGCAGGAGGGGGAAAGAATTAAGGAATGACCCCCTCCCTTGCAGGAGAGCAACAGGAAGATTTTGGTTTTCAAATTGCCTGCAGATACAAGCTATGTCACTATGTGTAAAGTTACATTTAGTTGAAATGAAAATCCATTATTGGCCCTTGGAGTTTGAGCTATAGGGAAATGGTTGTGGCCTCATAGACTGTTTTAAAAGCTATATTCATAAGAGTCTAAGGTCTGTGTTTATTCTTTACAAAATCATCCACTTACAAAGAAATAATTTGTTGACTGGTTAATTCCTGTTCTCAAGGGTGGATGGTGTCATTACAAGTCAATGTAACTTATGGTTATCTAATGAAGTCTTACTGACTCAATGAAAAACAACTTCTTGTTGAGCTGTCCTGATGAGGTGGCTAGTATGTTTCCATGGCAGCCAAATGAGGGAGCCATCTTGTTGCCATGGCAGCCGAATGAAGGAACCATCTTGTTTCCATGGTAGTGCCAAGGAACAGTGGCCATGGGCTGTTTAGCTTAACAGGTAGAAAGGGCTTTGGGAGTAGTTCATTTCCTCTTCTTACTTCTTCCTTTTTGGGAAAAAAAAATCATCTAAGGATTGTAAGAGAGAACAAAGAAACTCTTCCTCTGGTACAGTAAAACCACATTCATGACGGACAGATCTATTTCCAAACATTCCATTGCTCCAACTCCTCTTGCTGCTTATAATCCCTATTTGGCCATCTATTGATTAATACTTATTTACATGTCATGTTTGTATATGGTTTTCTGTCTTTCATGTATCCATTGTTCTGCCTCCTAAAGCGGTCTCTAGGGCAGGACTGTCTGCCTTCTGTTTCTTCTATAGCTCCTCTCAGTTTAAAAAAAAAATATGGAACACCCTCCCACCCCCCACTCCACACACCCACTGTGGGAACTCAGAGACTAACCAAGAACCAAAACCTTGAGTAGGATGACAGGAATAAATTCCCATTTTTCTTCTTTCACCTCTTAGTTGATTATCTGGCCCATTTGCTTAGCATCAAAGCATTTCATTCTGTAAACAACTTTGAATTTTAGAAAACCTCAGTTTTTATAGCTCTGACTGCTGAAAGAAGAATCCAGATGAATATCGTGTATTCATACTGTTTTCTAAATCATTCCTTATCAAGCAAAGAATGTACTTTAAAAAGAAAATAAATTTTACTGATATCTTTTGTTTATACATCACCTAAATTTCTTCCTGTTTTTCTCTCCCTTTTCCACCTCTCCCAGAAAACCATCCCAGATAATCAAGAATATTTTAATGTATGCATTTTTAATAACAGCATGTAAGAATAACTGAAAACAATCTGACATCCAAAGAGGGAAGCAGGAAGTTCATGTAGTTAGAATTATAGACTCTAGAGCTGGAAGAGACTTCAGGAAATCTTTCTTCAATGTCCCTGACAGGTGGACATCCAGCCGCTACTTGAAGGCCTCCAAAGATGGAGAGTTTGACCTTCTGAGTCAGCCCCCCCCCTTTTTTTGGAGGGGACAATTTGAATGTGGATGAAAATATTCCTCATATCAGGCTGAAACTTCTGTAACTTTCACCCATTAGCCCTAGTCTTTCTTTCAGGGGGCAAACAAAGCAAATCTTATTCCTTTTACATGTAGATCATGACTTTGGAAAGCAAGAGAATCTCTTTGTGCCTCTTCTTTTATCTGAAAAATTGGGGCAGAAGACCTGCCCTTTCACTATGTTGATTAGAGAATGTTTAGCTGTGAGCTATTAAAATGCAAAAATATCCTCATGATGACTAATAAAATAGTTCCTTAGACTTTAGTACATATCTTTCAGTATCATTTTAAGTCAGTTTGGACTTTTTTGTTTTTGGTTACTACTTCCTTTTTTTCTCATCTAAAGAAACATGGTGGTTTCCACCCAGGTCATTTGGGAAATAAATTTCCATCCCTCCTTATTTTTTATTATGGAAATTAAACCCTCTTTTGTTGCTTAGACCATTCATAAATGTCACTTAACAAGCTGTGGTCTATTTCCAGCAATCTTTGTTGATAGATTAGGGAACCAAATTCTTTGGTAGCTATGAGTGTCCCCTGACCACAAAACAAATATTTTTTTCATTATTAACTTTATTGATGTGGCACCAATAACAGCCTGCAAAAGGAGGCCAATTCCGCTATTGCCACTGGACCCAGAAAAACACACGTCTGGCATGTGTGTGATGTGCAAAAGTTCCAAATATCAATGTTATACAAACCACTATCAAGTCTTGTCACACCCAGTAGTCAGTTCATCGGCTAGACCTTGTCCTCGAGCACACTGTATTTTCCTGTCATTTAAGGAGAGTGACATAAACTCATGGGTTTTTCATTAGGAGTACTGGCCTGCGGTCATTTGTCTCTGGAGCTCAGGGCTCTGATGGGCCACAGACGTGTTGATTTGGTGGTTGGCCGAGAATGTATGTGAAGGGCTTTCCCTGAAATGTCCCTCTGGTACTCTGCTGTCAGCTTTACTTCACTTTGTAGATTGTTCTAATGACCAACTATGTGGAGGTGACATCACTGAGTAGGGGAAGCATGTGGGACTGAGCATGAGAACCCCTGGGTTCCCTTAGCCCTGTCTCTGCAGTGTCTGACACATAGGCATATAATAAACACCTGTTGTGCTACTGTTTAACACCAGGGAGATCAACGGGAAACAAATGTGCTTAGCATCACAGAAGCCAGGGTTAGAAGGGACTTCAGAATCTGGCCACAGACAAGTCCCTCTTACCTTTGGGTGCCTTAATTTCTTCTTAGAAACAAAGGACTAGAAGGCCTAGATGAGCTCTAAGGCTCCTTAGAGCTCTATGACTATGAATCTTGCTGAAAGTAGATAATCCTTTAGGGTCATGGTCCTTTTATGTAGGAATGTAGCGTCTCTTTGTCCTTAGACAACATCCTCAGAGAGATTGTAGATTTAAAGCTGGAAGAGGCATGATTGGTTGTCTGATCCAACCCCCTCATTTTACAGGTAAGGAAACTGAGGACAAGGAAGTAATGTGCCCAAGGTCATGCAGGTAGTGAATGTTGGGATGGGGAGTTGAAGTCAGATTGTTTAACTCCAAATCCACATTGTTCCCTGTGAACACATAGTTCTCACAAAGGGTCATAAATCTGTAGTAAGAAAGGGCTGTCTGATACCAAACCCGCTGTTCACTATTCCAAACTGCTTCCCAGTCAGTCCTTGAGTTAGAGAAGATCAGGTATCATTAGCCTCACTTTTTCTGATGGTGAACTTGGTGTAGAGGTTGATGAGGTGATTTAATACAGACCATTCCATCAGTGTTGGGACAACTCTAGAATCCAGGTCTGAGTTCATAGACTTAGAGTTGAAAGGCGTTTTAGTTATACGATCATAGATATAGAGCTGGAGCATCTAGTCTACCCCTCTCATTTTTGACAGATGAGGAAACTGAGATGCTGTGATTCACCCAAGGTCCAGAACCAGGCCCAGATAGAACTGCTGCTCTTTCCCATTCTTCTTCCCACAAAGGGTCATGGATTTAGAGCCATCTACTTCCAAACCCTCATTTTTATAGATGAAGAAATAATCCATGGAGTCAGGAGGACCTGAGTTCAAATTCGGCCTCAGACATTTGACAAAATTACTAGCTGTGTATAAAGCCACACACGAACAGCTTCAAGGTTCTGATTACACAGTATAGTGAACTCTCTATTTACTCAGTAACAAATCAGAGCAAAACATTCACAGAAAACAAAGTATATTCATTCACAATGTTCGCAACTTAACACTAAAATGGCCACATAGTTTTCACCAGAGTGGTCACATAGTTTTAAGCAAAATACATTCATTTAGTCAATCACAAAGTCCTTAATTCAATCACACAATGCAAAAGTCAAATTCCTCCACCCCTAAGTCACAGTAAGTCATCATCTCAGTCAGCACATGTTATCCAAGTAATGTCTTCTTTCATCTTGACTCAAGGCTGGCTCAGCTTCTATGGTTCCTCTTCCATGGTCCCAGCTCCTATCTGAATCCATCCAACTTTCACCTGGGTTCAAAGGCAGGCAGCTCCCAGTTCCTTGTCCAGCTCTTTGTCCAGTTCCCATTCCATGTTGAAGTTCACAGTGTCCAGTCCACCTCAAGTCCTTCACAGTTCCTGTTTCTGGGAAGACAAAGCTTGACAGAGCCACAATAATATTCATGCACATTGCCAGCACCATCATCAATGTACTATCTGCCTGTGAAATCAATTCAGATCCACCAACAAGGTCTGAGAACTCAACACAAACCATCAACATAGAAATCAACACAGACCCACAAACAAGGTCAGCACAAATCATCAGCAAAGTCCCAGGACTTCCAAAACCCTCCTCCAGTACTTCTGTAAACATGCAACCAGAAAATCCTCTTTCAGGGCTTCCAGTAAGGTCCCAGGGCTTCTGTACAAAGAATCACAAACATCAACACAGAGAACAGACAAACAGAGTGCCAGGATACCACAAGTTTTCTCCTTCTTGATTCTGCCACCACAAGAGTCCTCTTCTCAGTTTTTCTGTCTCTAGCCCTGGGGCTCTCCTTATATGGTCATTAGCTTCTTTCCAGGAGTTCACAAGTTCTAGGGTTCATGAGCTGTGGGGCTCACGGTCTTTTTTTTTTTTGCTTTTTGGAAGGTGATTGGGGTTAAGTGACTTGCCCAAGGTCACACGGCTAGTTTTTGTGTTAAGTGTCTGAGGTCACATTTGAACTCAGGACCTCCTGACTCCAGGGCCGGTGCTCTATTCACTGTGCCACCTAGCCACCCCTAACATGTTTTGTTTCTTAACAGACTTGAAAAAGACTTTCTTTCAAAAGAAACTTGAACTGAAACAAGGTGTTAATTCAATAGCTGAAACAAGGTGTGAACTACTTCTGTGCTTGCCATTACACCTGTGTGACCTTGGGCAAGTCACTTAGCCCTAATTGCCTAGTTTACCCCCTCCAAAAAGCAAAAAAAAAAAAGTCAGTATGATTTTACTCCAGAAAAAAGCAAAAAAAGAACAAAGAAATAATCCAGCAGAGTGGCTGCGATGGGCCCAAAGATGACATGGTGGGCAGAATTGGAATCTGAACCCAGGTCTTTCTATTCTGAATCCAATCAGCTTTTCTACTGCAGTGTTGAAACAGTGAACTCAAAAGACACTGGGTTTGAATCCCAGCTCTGCCATTACTTCAATGTCCCCATTTTGAGCCTGTTTCCTCATTTATGAAATGGGGTAAATAATCATTATACTTCCTTCTTCACCTGATGTTTGGGATGAAACTGCTTTTTTTTTGTAAGCCCTAATGTGCTGTGTTAATATGAGTCCCCTCATGATTTGGGGCTCAAAACTATGGTGTATTAATCCAGCAGACCCAGAAGAGCCTGAATCCACTTGGGGAGAAAAAAAAAAGAGAAAAGAAATACAACACTTCAACATATCATCACTCTCCCTTTCTCCTCAGAAAAGAAGGCACTTTGGGCCCAGATGTCCAGTGGAGTCACTTGGCGGTGCTGAGAGCCAGGGGTGCAGAGTCACTCGAAAACACTGAGGAATCTATTTTTATTTGGTGCCATTGTTACTCTCCCTCATTTCAGTGGAAAATGAGTCCAGATTCCATAGGGCTCCTTAGCGAACAATCAATGCAGCCTAGATTGGTGCCAAGACTGTCATTCCCCAGCCGTGGTTTGGATAGGTTTTTTTCTTTAGAGAAACTTTGGAAAGGCTTGGGGCTTAAGCTTGGGCAGGAAACAGGTGTTTTGCTTTAGTGGGCGGCCTGTGTAATGGCAAGTGAGGAGAGTGAGCTATGCACCAGGCCAAGAAAGAGCATGTGAACAGGCCCTGGGCTTTCCTTTGTTCTTGTCTTTGTAAAAGTCAGGGAGTGGGGGAGTAGGGGAAAGGGTGGGGGGGGGACTGAGAGCAGAAAAGTGAGCCTCAGGTCCTGGCTTCTTACCTGCAGAGGAATGGGCAACATGGTCACTTGATACAAGCCCCATCAGTAGAACCAGATGATTTTTGAAGGCAAAGTCCAGGACCCCAGCCTAGAACTTGCTTGGAGAGTCTGGGAAGATGCCCAGGCAGCACCCTGAGCCCAGGGAGAGCTCTCAATATTGCTTGTAGAATCACAGAGTATGGACTTCTAGAGTTGAAAGGAAAAGGAAAGCCCTATGTTCCTATGTTGACAAAGGAATAGTTCCCTGGTCATTTCTGCATCTTTCCCTCCAGAGGTGCTATAGGACCCCCATGGGTCCCAACGTTGGACGCCTAAGGGCTTTCATTATGCACTAGATAGCTAGAATTCTTGTCATCCCTGCCTCTTTTGCTTCACACAGATGCAGAGATGAGTGAGAAGAGGCAGAAAACAAACATGTTAGGGAGCTAAAACAAGGATTTTCCACATGGTTCAGTGGCTAGAGTACTGAAATTTGGGGTCAGAGGCCCTGACTTCAAATCCCTAGGCTGCTTCTTGTTGCCTGTGTGACCTAGAACAAGTCACCAGCCTTCTCTGGGCCTCATTTTCTGTAAAACCAGGGAGTTGCATTTGGTGACCTTTGACATTCCTTAGCTTTCAGTCTATGATTTGGACCCCATGGAGCTTGCTTTGCTCCAATAGTATAGCCTCATGTTTCAGCTTCTATGGCAAAATCCACCGTCTTGAGAAATGTTCTTTTTGTAGCTTCTCTTTTGCTTTTAGCTATTCTACCCTGATGTATTGACTCAGGATGATGGCTTCTCCCTTCTACATAAAGAGGGTTAATTTTGCATCATGATTGGTAGTGCTATGGATAGAGCACTGGGCTTGGAATAAGAAATATTTATCTTCATAAGTTCAAATCCTGTCTTAGACCCTTACAAGCTATGTGACCCTGGGCAAGTCACTTAACCCTGTTTGCCTCAGTTTTCTCATCTGTAAAAGAACATGGGGAAGGAAAGAGCAAATCATTTTAGTATCTTTGACAAGAAAACCACATGGACAGTATATTGGTATGCTATGGTCCAGAGGGTCAGGAAGAATCAAACAGGACTCAATAACGACCAGTGCCATTATCCTTATTTTGCATATGAAGGCAATGGAGTTCAAAAAGATTGAATGACATGTCAGAGTCACAGAGTCAAGGATGGGATTGGCATCCCGGTCTCCTGCCTCCAGGTCTGGTCATCTCTCCATGTTTCATACTGCTGTACTACCCTAAAGAACTGCATCCTGTTTCTGATGGACTGCTTCTAAATTCATCCATTTTAATCTTTACAATGATGTCAACATAATTTTAAGTGACTTCTCCTAAAAACTTTAAAGTACATTCCTAATACCTTTACTCAAGCCACCAGTGATATTAAATTGCCTCCAGGGTTGACTCCTGTCATAGGCTGAGCTTGCAAAGCAAACTTAAAAAAAAAGATTCCCTTTACAAATTGATTGTGAAATCAAACTGTTTCTAGCCCCCAAGCAATGAAAGGGCAACTCAAATGGCATTTCTGCTTCTACACAGAACCAAGGGAGGCATCTGACATGAGTTTGCTTCCTTGCTCCGACTGGCTTGCCTTTTACTGTTTCCTGGTAGATCAGAAACACATGATTAGAAATGAAGATGGAAGCCTGGATAAGGAGTAAGCATACCCAGTGGGGGCCAGTTCCAGCTTTGTCATTAGCTAGCTGTGTGGGGTTAAACTTCCCTTTTTTGTGGAATGAGGAAGTTAAAATGACTCTCATTTTAACCTTCCATCATCATAATCTTCTTCTTCGTCATCATCGTGGTCATCAGGAATTTATTAAGTGCCTACTATGGGCACTGTGTTAAGTGCTGAGGATTTTTAAATGGCCAAAGCAGAGTCCTTGACCACAAGGAAGGGCAACATTCAAACAACTAGGTACAAGATATTTAGTGTAAATGGGAGGTAATCTGAGAATGAAGACATAGCAAGGGTGGGTGGGACATAGGAGGGGGAGATCAAGAAAGACCTCTTCCAGAATATAGGATTGAGTTGAGACTTGAAGGAAGCCATGGAAGCCAAGAGGTGAGAGGACAGTGACTGAGAAGGCATAGAGTCTGGACATGGAGTATTGAGTTGGAAGAATGGCAATGAGGTATAGAGTCCATGGAGGTGGGTAAGGTGTAAGATCAGAAATGTAGGAAAAGGCCGGGTTACAAAGAGCTTTGAAAGACAAACATTGAATCTTATATTTGATACTAGAGGTAGTAAGGGAGTCACTGCAGTTTATCTCTAAGGGTTCTTCTAACTCATATTCTATGATTCTAAGAATTCTCAAGATAATCAGTAAATGATACTTGACTCAAACTGACCTGAGATCTCATTGATTCAGGGGTTTCTATCAATGGTGCTGATCATGACTTGTCCATGCCTATCCTTTCTGGGCAGCTCTTGTCCATGAATTTCCAAAAGTTCACCACTGGGGATCACACAAATGATTCTCAGTAAGTAGAAAAATGTATACAGTAACAGCAATATTGTTTTAAGAATGATTTTGAGTGAATAAGTCATTTGACTATTACAAATACCCAAATTAACGATAAAGGACATAAAAACAAAGATACTATCTGCATCCAGAATACCGTGTTTCCCCGATAATAAGACCTATCCCGAAAATAAGCCCTCCCCTTACTGTGTAAGGTTCCTCTAAAATAAGCCCTCCCCTGAAAATAAGCCCTATTGAGATTGCTACTATAGTGAAGGTGATCCCCTGTGCTACACGCTACATTATGGTACCCTCTGTATGCACCGTCCCCCCCCCCCGCCCCGGTGAAACGCATGCCGCGCTCCGAGCTGCATCCAATCAGAGCTGCAGCAGTGAGCGCGTCATCCTGTTCTTCCCCAGTGATTTGCTTATTGAATAAAGGTACATATTTTGGTCACATTTACCTGTTTATTAAAATTGCTGTCAATGTTCATTAAAATAAGCCCTCCCCTGAAAATAAGCCCTCTGGTGTTTTTCTGTCCAAAAAAATTAATAAGACAGTGTCTTATTATCGGGGAAACACGGTATGTGTGTATATATGTATATGTATATAAATGTACCTATACATACACACACATATATACCTATTTGTGTCTAATGGTAGCCACTTCTAGGGCGGGGGGAGGGAGGGAAGGAAGAAAAAAAGGAAAAAAAGAAAAAGAAATTTACAGGATAACCTTATTATAGATTTTAAAAGAATAGTAAATTGTATATAATAGAATTACAGTTTCATGTGCGATTATCTTTTTTATTATACTATATTATGAAAATGCTTGTTTTCTTCCATAAATTAAAAATAAAAGAAATTTAAAAAAAGAAAATCAAGAGGTTAGTGAAAGTGGGAACTTTTACTATAAGCAGAAAGTCTTGGGGGCTCTGGTAATGTTTTGTAAAATTCCCCCTGGTAAATAAGCAGAATGGAAATAAAGCTAGAGGATAAATATGATTATTAGATACTAAGAATTCTGTCTAAAACTCATAGGAACCCTTCAACTTCTGAGACTCCACAGCTTGTTGAAGTTCTTTTGGGCACTGGTCAAGCCCACTGGTTGTTGCTGAGATCCCTGATGATCACTGTGTAACAGCACAGTGGTTTGTTATATATACCTAATACTAACATCATCTTCGTATTTTCTCAGACTTGTAGGCTTGAAGACTCCTTGGCATGTCATGGAGTTTAACTTTTGTTCTTGAAGGTATGCTCGGGAGCACAAGCTCTAAAATGGATATTATATGGAAATGGTTAAAATATGGGTGTGTGTCAGGTAGGGTGGTGAAGGACAGTGCTTTGGGGAAACAGCCTAGCTATCTTCTAAAAGATTCATCACCAGACAGCCACTGGATGCTGCTGAATTTTCTTTTTTGGTGGCAGAAGCTCAAGGGACCATCTATAAAAGCATAAAATTAAAACAATGGATTTGGAGTCAGAGAGAGCAGGGTTTGAAATACTCCCTCAGACATTTGTTAGCTGTGTGACCCTGAGACAATCACATAACCACTCTGGGTCTTAGTTTCCTCATCTGTAAAGTAGTGGATCTAGAACCAGCCTTTGAGTAGGGACAACTTGGCTTCAAGTCCCACTTTTAATACTTTGATTGACTGATTGGTTAATAGATTGATCTTAAGTCTGTTGTCCTTGGCTACGTCCTAGGTCCCTTCCTCAGGGGAACTCTCTAAGGTTATAACCATCTCTCTGAGACATTAGCAGAGGATGTTTCCTCACTATAACACTGAACTCCCAGGTGTGAGCCAAAGAAAGAAAAAGTAGAGATAATGAATAGTACTTCCCTCACAAGGTCGTTAAGAGGGTCACATGAGATAATGCACACAAGTGCTCTGCAAGCATTAAATGTTAGATAAATGTCAACAATTGTTATTATCCATGGAGGGAGTAGTACCCAGATGGACAAAGTCAAGAATTAGTATAATGGTGAAGCAGGAGTGGTTTTGAAGGTTCAGTGTGACATGGTTGACAAGTTGAGACAATGAGGCACAGTGAGAATTGTATAAGATTTGGAGTCTAAGAACTTGAATTTGAAACCTGGCTCTGCTACTTATAAGCTGTGTGATATTGGATAAGTCATTTCAATTCTCTGTGCCTCGGTTTCCCCATCTGTAAAAAGAGGGAGTTTCTCAAACTGGAAATCAGTATCATTGAGCCTTGATTAGGAGAGAACTGAGGGAATCTTGGAGAAAAAAGGGGTTGATCACAGAATAACTATTTTATCATAACAGCAACAAATTGCATGTAACAGATGGAGGAGGGGTAACTTTCTACACCTCCAACACGATGTCTTAGAATTGGAAGAAACCCCACAGATCAGTGTGGTCCGATTCACACTTGACTAAGAACCTCTTACAACAGAGATGCCCTCGTCAGCTGACCTTACGGTGGCTGTAGCATGCCCAAGTGAGGTTCAAACCAGATTGAAATGTAATTGGGAACTATTTAACAAAATAGATAAAAGTACAATAGAACAAAGGTAGTATTGATGTGTGATTTTCTAACTCAACATGTAGCCAACAGAGATCCTTATGTATAGGTTAGTGGCCCCCATTTCTACTTGAGTTTGACACCACTGGGTTATAAATATCCAATCTCTGCCTGATGAATTCTAGGGATTAGGAACCCACTACTTCCCAAGGCAGCCCAATCCATTAGAGATAGTGTTTATTCATGGTTTCTTAGCCTGGGGTCTGTGAATTTCTTTATTAAAAAATGTTCTGATAACTATATTTCAACATAATTGATTTTCATGGTAGTCTTATTACGTGTTTTACTTTATGCATTTAAAGACATTATTCAGAAGAGGCCTCTATAGGCTTCACCAGAATGTTTGATTGATTGAATATGCTAAAGAGGTCCATGGAGGGGTGTATAGGTAAATGTTTAACAATCAGCTGTCCAAAAAAAATTACATAAGACACACTTTTAAGTTTAATCTGCATGAATAACATTTTCCTCTGTCACTTTGTAAAATCTAGATAATCAACAAAACAATAAAATCAAGTCCTTCTTTGTAGCATTTGCTGATTTGGGAGGTATAAATTCTCACATGAAACATTTAATATTTGGCTCTCACAAACCATCTTGAGCTGGCTCCAGCATGCCTCTAGGTCCCTGACACACACAAAAAATTCAGAACCCTTAGTCTAATTGTTAGAAAGTTTCTCCTTGCATCAAGTTTAAACATTTTCCTCTGCTGCTATTTCCTCCTATTTCTGCCCTTCTGTATCATTAAGATCTGCTCTCACTCCAAGAGGAAGACTAGGGTCATATGACCAAGTGTCTATTTAGCACTGACACGTCCCTCAAAGGCAAATGATGGGGTTGTGGATTTTTTCGGTGGGGTTTTCAGAGGGTCCCACACAACTGACAAAGCGTGAGCTGCTATCTTAGAAGCATAAGTGAAGTGAATGGAGATAAAGGGAGCTTATTAATGTTTTCTATGTTAAAAATGGCATCATGAGCTGGTAGATAAGCCTTCAAAAGGGCACTTGAAGGTGTACTTCTCCCCTAGAGGGAAATTGTTGATATTTCTTACACTAGTAATAATTACTGAGAAAATATGCAGGAGAAAAAGGCCTCAAACCCTGAGTCCCCTGGCTCAAAGTTCTTGAGTGGATTAGTCTCCTTGCCAGTGTTAGTATTTAGAAGGCTTAGGCGAGGTGCTTTGGACAGAGGACTATAGCCCAAGGCACCACAAAATTGCTGAGGTTATTTTTCAAATTAGAACCATGGAGAAAGGATCAGAAGGTAGGACTCATGCATACTGAAGAGATTATCCCATGTGTCTGTATATTAACATCTCAAATGTGCAAAGTGGCTTCGGTCCATTAGTGCTAGGCCCCATTAGGAACTGACTGACTTAGTTAAGCCACCAAACACGTGTCTACTTGCCAACTCTCTGGTTCGGAGAGTCTTTCTTGGAACATGGAGACCATCTTGCCTAGAACTCAGTGAAGTTTCTGGCAGCGGCCAGGCTTAGCAGATTCCACCCCAGAATCATTACATCTATTAGATTTCAGGACTGCCACTTGTCCTTTATGTTAGAATTAGTGTTCTTTAACGCTCAATAAGCCCTGACAGGGGAGGATGGATTTTATCCCTTATTAGGAAAAAAACAATATTCTTTGGGCCCAGGAGTGTCTCCAGAAAGTGAACGACTCTCTTGGCATGGTAGGAAGTAAGCTGTCCTACACCCCAAGGCTGATGAGAAAGAAAGGGGATGGACCCAAGAATTCTTGGGTGGGAACTTTGTCCCCTGGGTCTCACAAGTTCCAAGCGCTAGGTAATAAGAGACAGCAAGGACTAAAACATTTCAACCTAAATTTAATATTCTCAGACTGGTCTATAGTTTTTTTAATGGAAATTCTGTACATGCAGATTTTCATTATTTTTTTCTTTTGAAGAAGCATGAAGGTAATGAAAATCAGTACATTGATGAGCCAGACAATTCGAAGCCAGGTCACAATTCTCCAAATAATAATGCTGGATTTCACTCAAGGATTGGGTCACCGACCAACTTAGAATGCTTCGCAACCTTGCTGGCTTAGCACATACGCCCACAAGTGCCATGAAGGTACTTGGATCTCCTGGTATTCACACACACACACACACACACACACACTCACCTGCTACTGTCAGGTAAAAGGCCTGTTCCTGACAGCCAATTTCACAATGTCAATAAACTCATCCTCGGTGGCTGTTGAAAGGGCTGATCTTGCTAACTGTCATACACATTTCCAGGAGACAGCTGAGTGTGACAGGGGCGGGTGCTGCCTGCCTAGATAGAGTGCCTCTGGAAGTGACAGCCCGTCAATCAGAGGTGAATCTGCCTTCAGAAATTGCATTTCCTTAGATCCGTCTGAACATTGCAGCTATGTGTCACTGTGGGCCCGTCTTGCTGCATTGGTCTCTGCTGGACTCCATCTCTCATTTTATTGATTGACATTTCTCTTCAAGGGCCCAGAGATAAAGACAATTTACTAGATCTGTCTGGCCTTTTCTGCTTTCTCAGCTGTAGAATAGATTCCCCAGGACCCAGAGGGGGTAAAAAGTTGGAGCCTACATTCTGAGTCACCATTTCAGGAAAATTTTCCTTTATTTTCTTTTTCAAGTGATCCTGTTCACTTAAGTATTACAAATTATAGGGTTAGCAGACGTGTAAACTGAGACACAAGCAGAAGGTAAAGGCCTCTATTTTAATCTGCTGGATGGGAGGTGCCTTATTACTCATCCCCAACACATCAACCTGGAGTGTGGGTTCAATAAGGCTCTTTTTAATTTAGCTAGGTGGTGGTCTAAATGGGAACTACCAAAAGGAATGGGAAATTTAAGCAGTGATGAAAGATACCAAATTTTCTGTTTTAATTTCCTTTATATATAGAAAGATGCTAGTTATTCAGGGATTTAAGGATCTAGAATATGTCCATGTATTCTTTTTTTAAAAATAGTATTATTTATTTTGTCAAATATTCCCCAATCCCATGTAAAACAATTTAACATTCATTTTTTAAAATATTGAGTTCTAAATTCTCTTCTTCCCTTCCATCCCTTCCTTACCCCTTGAGAAGGCAAGCAATATGATACCAATTATACATGTGAAGTCATGCAAAACATATTTCTATATTAGTATGGTCCTATATTCTATGCAGCTAGGTAGTTCAGTGGAGAGACCACTGGGCCTAGAGTCAAGAAGACCTGAGTTCAAATCCAGCTTCAGATACTAGCTGTGTGACACTGGGCAAGTCACTTAACTTTGTTTGCTTTAATCCACTGGAGAAAGAAATGGCAAACTATTGCAGTATCTTTGCCAAGAAAACTTCATGGGACCAAGAAGAGCTGGACACAATTGAGCAATAACAAATATATAATATTTTGAAAAATTTAGTTCTTCCCCTAGTGTAGGTTTTCTGCTAGTCTAGCCACCCACCAGTTCTGTCCCTCCCCAAATTACCCTGTATTTGTTTTGCATATTTGTTGTTCAGTCATTCAGTCTTCATGACCCTGTGGATCATACTGTCCATCCCAGTTCTGTTGAACTACCTGCTTTCCTGACTTCTGAAATTCCCAAGATTGGAGACTATATTCCTTTCACTGGATGTTATGAGAAAAGGACTTTCTGAGATCCCAGAGAAGCAAATGAGACAGGGACCATAGTTGAAATTGACAGGCTTTTTTGAAAGCTTTGGCATCTTCTTGCCAACAAAAATAACAATGTCTACACATGCGCCATAGTTTGTCTCCCCAAGGTACTTCTTTTACTCATCATAACAATTTTCCCAGAAAGTTATCTCACTGTCCTCCAGCTGTAGGGACATCTTAGCAAGCCAGGGGGGTATACTCATGCATTAGATTCCTATTTTATTTATATCTGTACACACTGTCTCCTTCTCCTCCTCCTGCTTGGAATGGAATGACTTCCTTGGGGTCAGGGACACTTTTGTCCACAACCCCAGAGCACATTGCCTGACACTTAGTATAAATGCTTGTTGATTGATTGAAGTCACCATCAGGGAATGATGAGATGTCCTGTAAAACACTGGCTGAAGCATCATAACAAAGACTTGGGTTTGATGGTCAGTGAGCTAATTCCAGAGACAGAATGGTCTGGGTCAGCCTGAGCTGTTTTCTTCTCTTTGGAGATTTATTTTCTCCTAAAATAAACTCCTAAAACTAAAGTAGGGTTAGGAGATGGTGCCTGAGCTGAGCTTTTAAGGAAGCCAGCGCTTCCAAGGGGCAGAAATGAGGAGGGAACACTTCAAGAGAGGACCTAACAAAGGGACCAAACAAATGGAACTTGGAGGAGGGAATGGGCATGGATTGAGTTACCGCTGGTCTTTGAATCCTTGGCATTTAACATGGTGCCTTGTGCATTGTAGGTGCTTAATAACATTTGTTGATTTGAACTCAATCAACATACTATCTTGTACTATAATAATTTGAATACTTATTCCTTGCATCTAGGTGGTCCAGTGGATAGTGCACTGGGCTTGGAATTATCTTCCTGAATTCAAATCTGGTCTTGGACGCTTATTAACTGTGTGACCCTGGACAACCAATTAGCCTTGTTTACTTCAGTTTCCTCATCTGTAAAAATGAGCTAGAGAAGTAAATCACAAACCATTCCAGTATCTTTGCCAAGAAAACCCCAAGTGGGGTTACAAAGAGTCGGACACAAGTGAAATGAAACAACAACAATAAGTTATTCCTTATCTACGAGACTTTGAGTTACTTGAGGGTCCAGATGGTCATAGTCGTCATTACAGAGCCAGGCATGGTGTTTTGTGCATAGTAAGAAACAGAAATATTTAAGAAATATTTGTTCAACTCAATTCATGTGTGACACACTATGAATCAATTTTGCGTGGAAATAAACGTGATCAAAGGTGATCTTCTGTCACAGAATGCCCACCTCAATATATTTTGTGCTTGTGAACTCTGGAAAGTTACGATTCAAATATAGGCTCTTCCCATAATTAAGTACAGGTTTAAAATTCAGTTGAAATTCAGTTCTTCAGCAATGTAAGTCTCTCTTTACCTAGAATGGCTTTTTAAATCTCTGAGCTAATTACCTGCAATAAAAACAGCTCCCAGCTGCTGAGAATATCACTAATAATTTTAAAAGGAATTCTGACATCTCTGCTCATAAAAAAAATCATATTGCACAATCTATTTGTCAAAGACATCATAATGAAAGGCAAATGTATGATATAGCATATGGAGATTTTCTTCAAACTCAATTATTATATCAGAGCATCAGAACTAAGAAGGATATGCACTTTTTATTTTTTATAGGAAAATTCAGCAGCATGGCATAATGGAGGGCTGGACTTGGGAGTCAGAAATACTAGGGTTCAGATCGTGCCTCTGACATTTAACCTCTCTGAGCTTCAGTTTCCTCATGTATAAAATGGGGATACTTAACCTATCTATAAAATAGGCACCTACATACCTCACAAGGTTCTTATGAGGATAAAATGAGATAATTTATGGAAAGTGATTTGCAAACTTGAAAGCACTATGTAAGTATTACTTATAGTTATTTAACATCATAAAGTATGCTCTCCTATTAAAACTTTTCTATCTTAAATAGGTTATTTTTTAATACACCAGCCAAAGATATTAAGCTTTGAGGTCCATAATTAGAGTGTACTGCTGAAAAAAAAATCCAGTCTACAAAAGGCCCTTAATTTTCAAAGGATGACTGCAAAAGCTTTGATTTTTAGAAAAGATGATTCACCGAACTAATCTAGGACTCCAAGGATTAGTTCTTTATTAGTATGCTTTAAATAATTCTCCCTCATAAAAAAAAGGAATAGTATAAAGCCTCTCTTTTTTCAAAGTGTGTCAGGAGTAGGTAAAAAGAAGTGAATATAAAGTAGGAAAACTGACTCTTCCAAAACACGTTTGGCTTGAATACGAAATATGATGCACCTGCATATATGTACACAGACATCCAAACACACACAAACACTCATCTATGATGTATTTAAACTCTACAAGGACAAATAAATGATGACTAGTCAGAGGTCTGGAACATTACAATAATTTCAGATTACATTTCTAGACTTTTCGGTTTTCAGAAAGTATTAGTTTCTCAAAGCTGAGCAGGCACATGATTGTCCCAAGAGGAGAGGGCAGGAAACACTGACACAATGTGAACAAATGTCACCATAAAATAACTTTTGCCACAAATAGGACATGTGTAGTTAGCTTTAAAGGTGGTATCGGATAACAGGCCAACAAACATTCCTCTTGGCATTCAGATGTCTTTCTTCTCTTTGCCTGGGCTCTTCGTGGAGTTGCTTTCATCAGGCAAGGTTCCATAGGTTTGGCCATTGGCCTCTGGCTGGATTTTGTCCAACATTTGTTTTCCTGTGGGGATGAGAAGAATTTTTTAAAAATCCTTCAAGTCTTTTTTTTTCTTTCCCCTTTTGGGCCAGACCAGTGACTTCATCAGTTTCGGAAGGAGCTTGTATTTCTTGGGTAGAGAAACCTTTCCTCTACCAAAGCTCATCAGAAATAGTTAGTGGCTTATAGTCTTAGGGAGTTGCCAGGCGAAATTAGGGCTTAAGTCATTTGCTCGGGGTCACAGACCCAGTATCTGTAAAAAGGTGGGTCTTGAATCCCGGTATTATAGATTAAATTTAACTCTCTAATCCACCACGTGACACTGTCTTCATATATGTCCATATTAAGTAAATGTGCATAGCATTTTAATGGCTCAAAAATAGAAATAACTCTATTTTATGGGTAAAGTGACTGAAGCTCAAAAAGATAGGGGAAGCAGTGTGATACAATGGAAATAATGCTGTCTGGATTAAAGAGAGCCAGGAGTTGGATTTGAATCCCACTTCTGATAATACCTGTGTGATCTTGGGAAAATCACTTACCTTCTGTGGGTCTCAGTCTCCTCATCTATTAAATAGGAAGTTTGGACTAGATGGCTCATGAGTTCTAAAGTTATGTCCCTTTGACCTACCCATGGTCATATAGTTAATTAAGTCAATAAGCACTTATTAAACACTTAAAATGAATCAGACATTGTGCAAAGTGTTGAGGATATAGGGAAAAACAAACAAAAAAACCCAGCCCCCTCCTCTCAAGGAGATCACATTCCAATGGGGGAGAAAATATATAAATAACTAGGTACATATAAGATTGGAGGCAGCTAGTTAGGTGGCTCGGTGGATGGAGGGCTGGGCCTGGAGTAAGGAAGACCTGTTCAAATCTGACCACATACAGTTACTACTGTGTGAGTCTGGACTAGTCATCTAACTTCTGTTTGCCTTAATTCACTGGAGAAGGAAAGAGCAAACCATTCCAGTATCTTTGCCAAGAAAACCCCTTGGACAGCACTGATATGCTGTGGTCCCAGACGGACTGAGAGCTCTCCAGCAGAAGGTGAGATTTGATCAGCATCTTGAAAAAAGCCAGGGAAGTCAGGAGGTAGAGATGAAGAGGGGGGATATCGTGGGCAAGGGGGACAGCTAGTGAAAATGTCTGGAGTCTGGAGAGGGGGAAGCTTGTTCAAGGCACAGCCAAGGAAGTCTGTGTCACTAGATCATAGAGGGTGCAGAGGGGAGTAGAGGGCTAAGCAGACTGGAAAGGTGGAAAGGGGAGAGGCTACGCAGGAATTTAAATACCAGATAGGGACTTTATATATCAAGTGTCAGAGTCAGGTGGCACAGTGGGATAGGGCCCTGGACTGGGAGTCAGGAAGACGAGAGTTCAAATCTGGCTTCGGAGAGGTAAGAACTGTTTGACTCTGGGCAAGTCACTTAACCTCTGCTTGCTTCAGTTTCCTCAACTGTAAAATGGCAATAACAATAGCACCTACCTCCCAGGGTTATTGTGAGGATCAAATGAGATATTTGTAAGACATTTAACACAGTCCCTGGCACATAATAAATGCTTCTTTTAAAAAAACATCAAATTCAGGCTAAAGGACTCAAAGTTCTATTTTCTTTCCCTTAACCACAGTTTTTCTAGTGCTCCACTTATCAATAAAGCATTTACTAGCCTGTGTAAATTTCTTCTAACTTGCTATTTCTTCTTTTCCCTATGCAGATCACATAGCCCACACTACACATGTAATAAATTAAAGCACTTCTTGTTAGTGGCCTACTAAATTTATTACTTTCCACAGGCTTGTGGTTATGTCACATGAGAATACTCCCCCCCAAATATTTACTGTAATAGTTAAAGAGTTCTTGCCATGGAGGCAGTATTTGCTATGAACGCTCTGCCTTTATGTGGCTCATATCTGTTGCCCAGTAGCAAACTATTTTAAAAAGTACTGGCCATATTTTCAGTGTGTAAGTCTATGAGAATCTCCTGGATGCCTTTCTTTTCCCCCTAAAGATCACAGCCCTGAGGAGCAGTGAGAGGTGGACTGGCCAGACATAAATAGTGTAATTTTTTCTGGGGAATACACTTTAGGGAAGATGGCAGAGGCAGTGATCAGGACAATGAAAGGGATGTATCTTTTCTTTTTTTTTGGTAGGGCAATTGGGGTTAAGTGACTTGCCCAAGGACACATGGCTAGTTTTTGTGTTAAGTGTCTGAGGCCAGATCTGAACTCAGGTCCTCCTGACTCCAGGGCCCTTGCTCTATTCACTGAGCCACCTAGCTGCCCCGGGGCATGTATCTTTTCACAGCTATCTGAATTAAGCTTGTTCTACTTGGTCTCAGAGAACAGAATGAGGCCTAGTGATTCAGAAAAAAAGTCACACATGATGTCACATGACCAGGGATATACTAGTAAATGTCTAACAATTGGCTCTCCAGGAAAAACTGTACTCATAACACAATTTTAAATTTAATTTACACTATTAACATTTTCCTCATCACTTTGTTAAGTTTAGTAAATCAATGAAGCAATAATCCAAGCCCTGATTTGTAGTGTTTGCTGATTTTCTGGGTGTAAATGCTCATACTAAAAATTTAACAACCAGTTCCCTAAGACGGTACAGCTTGTTACAATGCACTGGTCATCCAAAAATATCAATGTCTCCCTCTCCCTCTGCATCTCTTTCTATTACTGTGTCCTTTTTGCTAAAAAAAAAAAAAGTATCCTATATTTATTTATTTGTGAAAACACTACTCCCTCCACTAGAATATAAACACTTTGAGGACAGGGACCATTTCATTTTTGTATCCCCAAAGCCTGCCCCATTAAAAAATGCCTGTGGGTGGACTGACTGATTTGTGATGACAGAAATTTCTGTGAACAAGTTAAAGAGTCTGAAATCTTACCAGGAATCTGTCCAAAATCAATGTATGATTGTTGTGAATGTTCATTTTCTCGATTTCTTGTGACCAAAACTACTCCAAAGAAGGACAGAAAACACCTGCAAGAATAGTGACTGTCAAGAAAAAATGGAACTACCCATCATTTAAACAAATAAGCCACTGGAACCTCAAACTCCCAGTAGCAACACAGATTCCAATGGCTTTGTTCATTCTGTTTCTCATTCGTAGTGAGCTGGCCGCCATTTGTCCTTGTTGTGGCTGATGATGCTCACACCCAAAGCTGAGGCCTGGGGAGCTTCTCATAAATCCTCTGCCCCATGTTTTCACCATCTGGTTGGCTAAAGCAAACCCTAGCCTCTTTGGGCAGAGACGAGGCATTATCTGTTGCTCTGCAAGCCCATCCCTATTACTGGTACTCAACATATGTTTTTAAAGAAATGATTCTTTAATTTTCTAGGACTTTTCTTTGTCCTTGGCTTCAAGATCAGTCACAGGGTTCAGATCCAGAAATTCAGCCTTACAAAATATTTTGTGAAATTACATTTTCAAGTTGACTTTTTTCTTGTTCTGAGTAGAGTAAAACCAACCAAACAAAACTCAAGTTGGAATTGTATGGAGTAATTAAGATCAAGTGAGTCACAGTCTGAAAGCTGTCACTGCCATGTATGAGGGAATAAGTCCTATACATTGACCAGTTTGATTTATGTCTATATCCTCAGTGCCTAGTGTGATGTCTGGCATAGAGAAAGTGCCTAATAAATGCTTCCTAGTTAGCTGATTATTTCCAAGAACTCAATGACCATGTAGTACCTTTTTACGATGTCCAATCTTTTTAGGTGGGGGTGAATATCAGGGATTATAGTCACTAAACCCCTATAGTGGGGTCCTATATCAAAGGACTTTGAAAACAGAAGAACTATACCAAAACAGAATATTATTAAGCCCCAGCCTTCAGCCTGCCTCAATACAATTGCTTCCATCTGTCTGGGTGGCCCTGAGGGCATGAGTGGTCCTATGAGATGCCTGGAGTTTACTTGGGAGTGTCTTGTGGATTTATGTGGATCTGATACAGCCTGTTATGGTGGGCCATGGACTGGGCCAAAGAATGATTTTCTAGTTTATGGCAGAACAGAAGATACCTGACTGTCTTGAAGCCCTCAGAGAGATAAACACTTTAATGACATGTCACCTAGCCAAAGATAAAGAACAATGGATGCTGACTTAAAAAATCTTTCTGTTAAGAGCTAAGATTCTTGCTGTATTTCTAGTGTCCCACATTACATTTATAATACTTATACCATATACATGGTACTCAAGAATATAAATAAAAGGAATATGATTCCACATTCAAGTATTTCAAAAAGGACTTTTTTCTGTTCAATTTGGAATACTCACCCAAAAAGGTACATGAATGCACTAAGCAAGGCTGCCCCAAGGAATTCTTGATAAAATATGATTCCTAGAATGGCACCAAAGATAAAAAGAATTACATATTTGTCATGCCTTCAGCTGCACAGAATTCATTTCTAAAAAAAGGATACTGTGACATTATTGGCTTTAAGTAAATGTTGTTGTTCAGTCGTTTCACTCAGGTCTGACTTTTTGTGACCTTATTTGGGGTTTTCTTGGCAGAGATATTGGAGTGGTTTGCCATTTCCTTCTCCAGCTCCTTTGATAGGTGAGGTAACTGAAGCAGTGTTAAGTGACTTGTATAAGGTAACACAGCTAGGAAGTATTAAGTCAAATTGAACTTGGGTCTTCCTGACTGAAGGCCCTGCAATCTATCTATCTGCTGAGCCACCTACCTGCCCTGTTGATTGCTAAATATATAATTTTAATGCTTTACTGTCATACAGTGTTGGTATTGTGAGTATGATAATAATACTAGCTAACATTTCAAGGTTTACAAAAGTGCTTTATAAGTATTATTTAATTTTATGAACAACAACTTTGGTACTCTTACTAATTCCCATTTTACAGATAAGGACACTTGGGATAAGAGAGCTGCCCAGAGTCTCCCAGCTAATGTCTGAGGCCAGATCTGAAGTAACTCCAAGTTCAAGACACTATCCACTGCACCACTCACTAGCTGTCTATACTGATAGACTGCATGGATGCCCTGAACCATAACTCTGAATCACTTTTCTCTTTTCTCGTCAAAGTAGAAGAGAAAACTCTCACCATGTATATGTATATATACACGTGTGAATGAAAAAGCACTTATCAGGTGTGAGCCATGCACCAAGCACTCGCTAAGCCCCCTGGATACAAACTGAGAAGTAAGGTGTTCCAGTTCATAGAGGAGCTCATTTCTGAATTGGAGAAGAGATTTCATAGAAGAGGTTTCAGCTGTACATACACATCGTATCACATTACAATTGTTATTCATTATGCATAACTCATGTGAATGCATACAAATAGGAATGTCTTGATCTGGCTGAAGGCTTTGTCTTCAAATAATTCAGAATCTCTCTCTAGTTTACACTTCTTCTTCGATTAATCATCAGAATCTGCTTATTTTTGCTTTTAAAAGCCACCCCTTTCTCTCCAGTCTCACTGCCCAAACCCTAGACTAGGGGTGGGGAACCTGACCTTGACCAAGCCTACTTCATGAACTACTTAATAGCCTCTGTCCTTGCTCTTTCTCCCAAAGATCCACCCGGCATAATGCTGTTAGGCCAGTCTTCTTTAACTGTTACTTTCACCAACTGACTTCCCAGTTCAAAACCTTTCAATGGAAGTGTCTCTGAATCTTGTTGCATTTATGTCTAAAATTCTGCTGCATAGTTTTCAACCAAATGTAAGTTTCTTGAGGGTAGAGATTTTTGGTTGTTTTTTTCCCTATATATTCCCTAGGAAGTACAGAGTACAAAGCAGCCACTTAATGCTTTCAACTGAACTGAATTAAATTAAATGGCATTTCAATAGAATCAGGTCCCCACTCAATTATTTTCTAATAATCTTCTATAATTTTCTAATAATCTTCAATATGCACCCTCTGATCTAATCAAGCCAATCTCCTCACTGCTCACTCCTCCCTTACATTGCTCCCCTAATCTGGAATGTCCCCCCTTCCTTCTGTGTATTCAAATACTACCCATTCTTCAAGGCTCATCTCAAGTTCTTTATCAATACTTTGACTTATCTAGTCCTTAGTCACTTCTGGCTTCCTTCAAGGCCCAACTACAATTACATCTTTTATAGGAAACCTCTCCCAAGCCCTTTAAATTCTCTTTTAATTACCTCCTATTTGACCTGTATAGCTTGTTTATACATATCTGTTCATTTGTTGTTTCCCCCATGAGGGGCAGCTAGGTGGCACAGTGGAGAGAATGCCAGCCCTGGAATCAGGAAGACTGATCTTCCTGAGTTCAAATCTCGCTTCAGATACTTAATAGCTGTGTGACCCTGGGTAAATTAAGTTACTTAACCCTGTTTGCCTCAGTTTCCTTATCTGTAAAATAAACTGGAGAAGGAAATGGCAAACCTCTCCAGTATCTTTGCCAAGAAAACCCAAATGCGGTCACAAAGACATCAGGCACAACTGAAAGACCAAACAACAACAGATATCTCCCAAGTTGGATTTTAAGTTCCTTCAAGGCAGGCACTGGCTTTTGATTCGTTTAAAAGCTTAATAAGTATTTATTAACCCACTCTTTTTTGAATGTCAACCAAACCTTTCAGTTAGACCACAAAATTGAATGCTGAATGATATATATTTTTTGTATTATTTGTTAATTGTATGTTATACTGTTTGTAAATTTCATGCGTGTTGGTCATTGCCTAAATTAGATGGTAAGCTTTTTTTGCAGGCAGGTACCATGTCCAGTATTACTTTTGTACCTCTCATAGTAACTAACTGAGTACTAAGCATAAGATAGAAGCTAAACAGAAATTAAATAAAATGTGCCAGAGGGCTAAGGTACTTCAGAGGGCATGTAACTTGAAGCTTCTGGTGAAACCGATACTTTTGGGATGGGAAGTTGGCCAACAGTTCACCATATACCCCATTCTAGTGAAGTCATGCTAGTTGCCACTAATCCTAGGAGTTTCTAGCTATTAATAACACCTTCCAATTGACTGGTATCATAAAAGCTGTCAAAATGATTTTCCTAAAGTGCAGGATGTCATCCCACATCATCCCCCTCCTCAGTAAACTCTAGTGACTCCCTATTGCCTCCACTATCAAATTTAAAAGCCTCTGCTTGGCATTTAAAACCTTTATAACTTGTCCCCTTCCTACATTTGCAGTCTTTACTCCCTTCCATGTACTCTAGGATTCAACAATATTGACATTCTTGCCTTTTCACGGGCTGTTCCCCAGGCCTGGAAGGTTCTCTCTTGACCTCTGCCTCCTGGCTTCTCATGCATCTTTTAAGACAGCTGAAACCCCATCTTCTGCAAGAGACCTTTGTTGCTGTTCTGTTCTCTTCTCTCCCTAACCCTGCCGGTACCTTCTCTCTGAGACGACCTTCCACTTAATTTGTGTTTATCTTACAATTACAGAGTGGCTTAAACATTGCCTCCTCTATTAGAGTGTGAGCTCCTTTAGGGCAGAAATGGTGCTTTTTACTTTTCTTTGTTTCTCCAGAATTTAGCACAGAGCTCAGCAGACAGTAAGCAATTAATGAATGCTTGCTGACTAACAGATTGACTTGCTAAGCAGAGATGGTCCAGTCCTGACATGAACATATGGAAGGCTCCTTCCCACTAATGTTAACTAAGCTTTCTAGTCGTAATTTCTCTCCAACAAAAAAGTAAAGTTTCTGGTGCACATTCATATTAAATTTTATAACATACATGTAAACAATGATGTTTTTATTCTTTCTGTTAGAGCTGGAAGAAAACTTGGAGGGCTATATATTTATATATGAATGTATAGATATACTCACATATATACATGTGTACACATATATATCTCTTTCTATCTATCTATCTATCTATCTATCTATCTATCTATCTATCTATCATCTATCTATCATCTATCTAGAGAGAATCCTTTTGGTTATATTCTTTGAGTTTTAAATTCTCAATAAAATCAATATATTAGAGGATAAGGACTGGACCTGTGATTTCATCAGCATAAGGAAGCCCCAGATGAGGAAATTCCCACTACCAATGTAGGGCAATGACTTTTTTGCAGTTTAGAGAGTTGCCCAGAGTACTGAGGACTTAAATGATTTTCCCGGTGCCCAACATCAGTATTGTCTCAGAGGTGAGACCTAAACTCAGGTCTGCCTCAGTCTAAGGCCAGTGCACCAGCCACTATGTCATGCTAAAGTTGGAAACATCCTAGACCTTTATTTTATTTCCTTCATTTAGTATATAGATTCTTCACAAAAATCCTACCATCATGTCTCCTTCTGTCGTGGATGTGGTCTTAAGCTTCCTATATGCTAATAACAATAATGTAAGCTCTGGGAAAATTTAACCAAACTGGAATGGTTTTGAGCATGGGCCTAGTTGAAAGGCTGTGTGGGATTGTCTGTTGTCTGAAGACTAGTCTTGATAACTTTGGAGAGGTTTACCATCTGGTTGGCCTTGAGGGGATTAATGTTCTGGCTATAGCAATTCTTAAAGACCATTCATTAAGTTATAGAGGGATTGTGATCAGCATCAATGCAAAGAAGACCCAAACTAATCACAGATCCTTGAAGCACTGGAACCAAAGTACAAAGTTCAAACCTCAGAAGCCGATTATTAATTAAGTATTCCTGAGCACAGTTCATTGGCAAGCTACTCTGGTCCACAACACTGCAAAAATGACTGTACCTATTCAAAAATGGAGAAATCACTCTACACAAAGAAAATGCATGAACTTTGCATTAGGAGACAAATCCTCCTGAAATACAGATGTGGCAGGTACACCTCTGGCCAAAAAAAATAGGACAAACTACAATTGTCAAACTTAGAAAAACTACAGCTGAACGAATAAATGGTATTTTGGCTTGGACCGAGCTTCTTAACTTTATATTATTATTTTTCTCATATTATTATTTTAGTCATGAAAAACAAACAAATACCTGACACTTTTCACTTAAGAGCAAAAGAAACTTGTGTTTGGAGAAATTATTTAATCATGTTTAATCAAAATCCTCAGCCTGGCATTAGAAACCCTCACAATCTGGCCCCCACCTACATCCCCAGGCTTATTTGATGTTTGTTATTCCCTTTCATGTACCTTCTCTTCTAGTCAAACTAACCTGCTAGCTGTTTGTGACATTCCACCTCTTACCTTTGTGCCTTTCCTTAGATCATAGCCCATGTCTGGCAGGCACCTCCTCCTCACCTCTGCGTCAAAGAATCCTTAGATTCTTGAAGACTTTCCATTAAGTTATGGAGGAATTGTGATCAACAGTGGAGAGAAGACCCAAACTGATCACAGACCTTGAAGCATCAGAATCTAAGTGCAAAGTTCAACCCTCAGACACAGACTGTTAATTATCCTAACAACTCAGGGTCCCTTCTTCCCCCGCCCTAGCTGTCAACATCCTCTAACTCTTGGAAATACTTAGCATGACTTTCTATATGCTTTGTAGTGACTTGTCTTTGAACATGCTATATATGACCTCTGGGAGAATATAAGTTCTCTGAGGGGAAGGGCTGTTCTTGTTTGGTTACTGAAGCCTAATGCCTAATACAGTGTCGAGTGAAACTGGATGAATTAAGTAAATGCTTGTTCACGTCCAATGTCCATAACCCATACGCCTACCTGCAATATTGGCACTGGTAGTGAAGAATATGTAATTCAACGGTACAACTGTGGTTGTCTTATAGAGCTGCATGGCTTGGTTCAGAAACCTAGAAGAGAAAACAGTCACTGACTCTAAGAGAAGATGCATGCGGTATTAGCAAGACCCTGAAGAAGTCCATGGAGTTCAGCCATAACTACAAAGTGAAATACACCAACAGAACATTCCAAACCAGCGGCCACAGCCTATATGCGTTTGATGTATGAGATCAGATGTCAGTTTTTATGGTCTGTTTAAACCAACAACAGTAATAATGAAAAGTAATTAATCATGTTCAGAGGCCACGAGAAGTTTCAGTTGGAAGTATTTCAAGCCAGTATCACATCGGGATAGGCAATGGGATCTGTTAGACATCAGATTCTGGCAATAGCCGAACTGCCCAGTGACACGCCTCATGCCAAGAAGAAGATGGAGAAGTCAAAGACTTGTCTAGGGTTTCAAAAACAATGATCCGTGCTCCAGCTGTAGAGCATATGTGAACAGCTCAGCCTCCCACTGGCTGCAGCCACTAACACAAGGTTTAGTTCTTGCTTGGTTTCTGTGGCACTCTGGGAATGGAGATGCCCTCCTTTAAGGTTTCCAAAGCATCAAGACCAGGGAGCGGGGGGGGGGGGGGTAGTGGGGATGGAGCTGGCACCAGAGGGTCCAGCTTTCTACCCAATACACCCATTTGTCTGTTTCAGGACAGAAAACTGATTTTCTGAGAAGAAAAGAGGAATAGGACAGAGAATAGCAAAATACAGGGACAAGCTTCCTAGATGTCTGTGCTCATTAGAAATTCTACATACAGTTCAAAAGCTGCCTTTTTTTTGTTTTGGTAAGGAAATGAAAAGTAAAACAACAGTGACAAAAGGTTGGGTTTTTCCACATTCCTCCTACGGATGCTGAATAGTCATCTTAGGAGAATATCCCTTGTTTAGAAGGGACATCTATTGAATGAGCAGCTGGGCGAGTGTATAGAGTGGAACAAGGAAATTCTCTCTCTCTCAACATGGCCTGATATTCCCCAGCTGGCATAGGAATTTGCTGATGCTAGACCACTGAGAAGTTATTTTTGTGTGACATTTTTGGGGGAACATAAAACTTCTTTTAAAGACCATATGGCTGATTCAAGGGAGCGTAGCAGGCAGAGGAGTAATCATGCTTTGAAGGGGGGGGGGGGGGGGAATGGATCAAAGCAATCAAGGGAAGGAAAAGAGAAGGGAGGAAGATACAGAGGAGAGAAAGAGAGAGGGAGAGGGAGGGAGGGGACAGGGGGAGAGGGAGAAAGAGAGAGAGAGAAAGAGAGAGAGAGAGAAAGACGGAGAGAGAGAGAGAGAGAGAGAGAGAGAGAGAGAGAGAGAGAGAGAGGAAAAAAGTAAGAGATTTTAAACATATAATGCCACCAGTACTAGACACCATGCAATAATCACTTAGTGGTTGACAAGCACAAGGTTAGTTCCAGTGGAAGACAAAAGTTCTTAGGAAAGGATTTCTTTCCCAGCCAAATGTCTGGTTTCTTCCATCTCTGGGCAATTAATGAACATGAGCTAAGAGATGAAGGTGAAAGGTTCACGGATTTCCTATATTTAGAATGAAATCCCTGGATGTAGGCTTACCCCTGTGATTTATTGCTAATGACAATATATGTAACATGGATATTAATTACAAGTAAAAGAGCATCAGGAAAGCATCAAAGTGCACTTAAGTGGATTATGTAGCACTTTAAAAATCACAAGACATTAAGGTTCTGTTTAGAAAGAGAGAAAAAAGCCCCTTAAGACTAGAAGAGTATGACAAAGCAAGGCAGAATGGCAGGCTATATGAGCTCGGCAAACATGGAAAGAGGCTGACTGTACCTCACTTTAATCATCATGTGTAGTCAACACACATCAAAATGCAGAGTAACAGAGAGGAATACTGAAAGATTAGTAGGGAGGTAGGAGGTGACTTACTTGACCTGAAAAATACAAGACGCCGTCATGATGATGAACATAATATAAAATATAGGGTAGGTTAGTTGCATTTTCCCCTTCACAGAGAGAATGATCATGCTTGAGACTGCCTTCACTGAAATAACAGTCAAGGAGGCTAAAAAAAAGAGAAAAACAAAGCTTTTTATTATTTATTGGTAATCATCATTAAAAATAATCATCTCAAACTATTGGCATTTTAGGATGATAAACTGGTCAGTTCCACTTACATTTCATTCATTCATTCATTCAACCTGTCCCAAATTGAACTCATTTTATTACCCCCAAACTCTCTCTTCCTAACTTCCCTATTAGAATCTAGGGTACCACCACCCTTCCAATCACCCAGGCTTTCCACCCAGGTGTCATCATTAACTCCCCACTCTCTTAAATCTCCTAAAGTCAATTAATTTTCAAGTCCTGTCATTTCTGTCTCTGTAACATCTCTTGTATACATCCCCTTCTCTCTTCTGACACTGAAACTGCCACCGTCTTGATATAGGTTATCTCCCTGTCTCAAGTCTCTCCCCACTCCAATTCATTCTCCACTCAGCTGTCAAACTGATCTTAAAGTATAGGCACAACCATGTTACCCCTTCCCCCATTCAAAAACCTCCAGTGTTTCCCTATCACCTCTAGGATCAAATAAAAACCTTCTATTTGGCTTTTAAAGCTCTTCATAACCTGGCTCCTTCCTAACTTTCCAGTTTACTTATACTCTACTACCCTCCACATACAATCAATTGGCTTTGGTCTCCTTGCTAGTCCTCACACCTGACACTTTATTTCCCAATTCTGAATATTTTTCCTGGCTTTCACTCATCATTTCTCCTCCTGGCTTTCCTGCCTTCCTTCAGGTCTCAGCTAAAGTTTCACTTTGTAAGAAGCCTTTCCCAGTCTTCCTTGATTTTACTGTTTTTCCTCTGAGACTACCCCCAATTTATCCTACATATATACATATACGTATAGATGTGTATAAATACGTGTATATATACATACATACATACACACACAGCTCCTTGATAGGAGGGATTGTTTTTGACTTTCATTGTATCCCCAGAGCTCACCACAGTACTTGGCACATAGTAAACATCAGGTAAATAAATATGCAAGTGTAAATAAATGCATTGTTATTAATTATTGTGTGCCAGACACTGTGCTAAGCACTATAAATATTTCACTTGCAAATCATGGCATTATCTTTCTGATGTCATGGTCCTCTTTGAGAATGAAGGACAAATAACAACACATTTTGATCCTCATAACAATCCCTAGAGGTAGGTGTTATTATTACCCCCATTTTACATAGAGGAAACTGAGGCAGATAGCAATTAAGTGACTTGTCCAGACTGGAAGAAAGAGTACATGAAGGTGAGCAATGTACAACAATCCTGGAGAGGTAGGCTGAAGTCAGATTCTGAAGGACTTTAAATGCCAAACCAGGGCAAGGGAGAGCCAACGGTCAGACCTGTGCTTTTGGCAGCTGTGTGGAGGATGGACAGGACAGAGAAGAGAGCAGAGGTGGGGACACCTGTCTTGCCTTTCTTTGTACCCTGAATGCTTGGCAAAGTACATGGTGCATAGTGGACAATGCTTATTGCAATTGTCCAGGCAAGAGGTGATGAGGACTTGATGTTGAGCGGTGGTTGTGTGCAAGGAGAGAAGGGGACAGATGGAGAGATTTTGTAGAAAACAAATCAATCAACAAACATTTATTAAGGACTTCCTATATCCCTAACACTTTGCTAAGCACTAGAGATACAAAGAAAGACAAAGCACAAAACCAGATCCTGTCCTCAAGGAGCTCACATACAAATAGAGGCAACAGCACATAAATGAATAGGTAGATATAAGAGACAGAGAGAGTAGATGGAAGGTACCTTTAGAAGGGAAGACTCAAGGGGATGTAGGAAAAGAACAAGGCCTCTTGTAGCAGATACGAGTACAGGAGGCGAAGGAGATAGAAGAGTGAATGGGAATCCAAAGTTGCAAACCCTGAAGACTAGAAGAATGGTGATGTCCTCCATAGAAATGGGAAAGCAAGGAAGAGAGAAGGGTTTGGGGTGGGTGGGAATCGGGGAGGAAGATGATGAGTTCTGTTTCAGGCATGTTGAGGTTAAGAAAATGGTTGGTGGACTTTGTACCAGAGCTGAGTTGGAGGGATGCTGATGTAACTAATCAGGAACCCAGACAGGGCTGTGTGATTTTTGTGATTTTAAAAAATCCATGGGAAACATGCTAATTTACCAGCCTTAATGATGAAGGACCGACACTGAGGCTATAATTACAAGAAGACGGGGAAGGAGAAAAACAATGAAAGAAGGAGATGAGAAAAGTAGGGTTGTCCAAGTGAAATTAATGAGCAAATAGCCATCAGCCTACATTGAAAAACAAAATATCGAAATAAATAAAGACAAATGGAGAAGATACTGAAAGTCAGCTATATGCTTCTGAATCTGCCAACCATCGCAATAAGTTCATATCTGATGGGAGACCAGAAACCTCTGGCTTAAGGGAAAGGGAAGAGTGGATTGGGGAGGAAGCTAATCATTCTTTTTTTTTTTTAAAGCAATTGGGGTTAAGTAACTTGCTCAAGGTTACACAGCCAGTTATTTCTGGGTGTGGTGCTGAGTATCTGAGCCCGGATTTGATCCAGGTCATCCTGACACTGGAGCCGGTGCTCTTACTTGCTGAGCCACCTGGCCACCCCTAAGCAATTGGGGTTAAGTAACTTGCTTAAGGTTACACGGCCAGGTGTTTCTGGGTGGGTGCTAAGTGTCTGAGCCCGGGATTCGATCTCCAGGTCGTCCTGACACTGGAGCCGGTGCTCTTACTCGCTGTGCTACCTGGCCGCCCCTGGAAGCTAATCATTCTTGCAATAGGCTGCCTTCATTCTAGGGATGCCTCCTCCTGCCTGGGACTCCTGCCCTGACCCTTCATCTCAATCTGTCATTTTCCTTGTTAGACACATCTAGCCTCGGTTCACTGGTGCCGATCTGCTTACTATAGCAGCTGTGGGGAAATAATCAGAGGTAAATGAGAAATTGCCGTCCCCTCTTAAATCTCCTGGTCCTTTTGATATCCAGGAATAGCCCTCCTATGTGAGGCAGCCCAGGTGAGCCAAGAGTGACCAATAAATAGCATGGCATAAGCTGAGTGCCAGGGCAAGACGGCACCTCTCTCTTGGATCACTGCTCCCCTTCTTCCTCTTGCCAAAACTAAAAGATCAAGGCACCAAAGGCCAGGCCCTTATGTTTACAGATATGATCCATAGAAAGTATCCTTATTTCACACCTAATCACTAGTAAAAAATAACTAATAATAAAAGCATTATATAGAACTTTCAAGTTTGCAATGTACCTTACTTATGTTATCCCATTTGATCCTTACCACAACCCTGTGAGGTAGATGCTATTATTATCTCCATTTTTAAGAGGGAGGAAATGGAAAATGAGACACTAAGGGACTTGTGCATGGTCAACGTCTGAGGCAGGATCTAAACTAATCATCTCTTCCTGTATGAAGTAAATAGTGCCTATGATAATTTTTTTAAAGCTGCATTTTTAACATTATTGGCTGGTTTGTTTTCTGAGGAAATATGGCTCCCGATGACCTCCTTAAGAAGACTGAAGAAGGCTGGAATTCTTTTGCTCCTGATATCTCCTCCCCACCCCTCATACAGGACAAGAGATTCTTCTCCACCTGAGGAGAAAGTCTCATACCAATGGGCTTTGGGATAGGGTTAACATTCACATACATGTATGTATGTGTTTATGTTTAGTCTCTCTCTGAAATTCATCATTCACATACATATACACACATATACATTTATATATGTATGTGTATATATATTTTCTTATCATTCATTTCCATCAATGAGGAGACAGTACTCTACCAATGAGTTTTGGGATAGGGTTTAATACCAGCGGACTTTGAGATAGGGTTTACATGCACACATACATATACACACACATATATCATAATATATAGGATAAGGTTTATTCACACACATATATCTATATATACATATGTATATATGTGTATGTTTGTGAATGTAGACCCTACCCCATATATGTATATACACATATACAAACTCATATAGTTCTTCATATGTAAACACATATATCTTGTTTCATTCATACAGCCCCTACAAAAAAGGCCGCACACACTCACACTTCATTCGTACATAGTTATTTACATGTTACCTTTCCAATAGAACTGTCAGCTCACTGGGAATCTTTTACCTTTCCTTGTATCCCCAGACCTCAGAGTCATTTAAAATTTCTAAACTGTGATTTAAACCAACACTTAGTATAGAGCTTGGCGCATAGTAGGTAAGCGTTAATAAATGTTTACTAACTAAGTTCCTCAAAAGCAGCTGCAACAGTTTGTCATCTGTTCTGCTGGTAAATGCCAGGATGTTACTGTGAAAATATCACTAGAAAACCATGGCTAAGTGGAACTGGCCCATTCCAGGCATTTAAATAAGTAAATCCCTGGGCTAGCACAATGATGGCCCTCTGTCTTCTGTGCTAGCAAGAGAAGGGCCTCTCCCTGGGAACAAATATTTTATAAGTTCCAAACATTAATGGAGATGAGAAAGAAATGATTCGTCAGGCATGACAAATCTTATATCAATATTTAATATTAAAGTGAGGGAGCTCTTCTCACTGTAACACATCACTGAAGGAAGTCGGAAGATGTTTTTTTCTTTTTGATCTTAGGCTCCGGGAAGTTCCTGTGGGAAATAATCTCACCAGATGACAATCTGGCCTTCACCCACAGCGAGTTAAAAAAATAATCATTTTTTAAAATTGGGAATTGAACTTTTAATTATAAATCAAAGGGACTGGGGAGAAGAAATACTGCCTTCGTAGTAGTTTTTGGCTGAGACAGAAACCAGGCTTGCCTCCATTCCACAGTGTACCAGTTTTACTTCTTTTTTGCTTCAGAAAAGATAATTATTTCTCACTTTACATGAAAAGGGAGCATGGGGGGAAGAACTTTGTACTGGCCACTCAGAACAGCTATACATTCCCCTTTCTCAAGTCAGTTTTCTAACCCATTCTACCTAAATGGGCACAGTGAACCATATATGAATAAGGTCAGTTCTCTGAAAGATAAATCTTTTTTGCATAAGGGAAAAATTACAGCATTTTGTTTTAGTGACTTCCAGATTGGGCTTTTTCTCTTTTTTATTAGGGTCAGAGATTTAGAGCTAGAAGGGAACGTCTAGTGTTAATGGTCATTTAGTTCAACCCCCTCATTTTACAGATGGGGAAACTGAAGTCCAGAACCATGCTGCTTTGCATAGGGGCACACACAGCTAATGAGTGTCCAATGCAGGACAGTCTCATGTAATCAAAATGACCTATTTTCTCTTCTATATTTGCCTCCATTCTTTGTTTAGCTAAAAATTCATCCTCTCTCCAGAGCTGTGAAAGATATACGATATCCTTTTCTCTCTCTTTTTTATAGTATGATCTTTAATATTCAGGTCACGTTTCCTTTTTGAATTTATTGCAGAATATGTTGTAAGATGTTTGTCTAGGCCTATATTCTGCCAGAATGCTTTCCAGTTTTCCCAGTAGTTTTTATCAAATAAGAAGTTCTTTCCTAGGTAATTTATGTTTTTAGGTTTATCGAATACTGGAGTTATTGAGTTCAATTATTTCAGATTCTTCCATGTCTTGTCTACACCGTTGATCTACTTTTCTTTCTTTTTTTTTTTAAACTAGTACCAAATGGTTTCAATGCTGATTGCTGCTTTATAATATATTTGAGGTCTGGAAGTGCAATCCCTCCTACATTTCTACCTTTTTTCATTAGCTCTCTTAATACGCTAGGTCTTTTGTTCCTCCAATCATTAACCATTATCTCCCTCTTACTTTCTGTAATTACAGCAACTGAACTGGTAGGGAAGAGAACCAATTCCTTCCCACCCTCAGGAGAATGTAAACTCCCTATGGCAGATATGGTTTCATTTTTGTCTTTGTAATCCTAACATCTAATATAGTACCCCGTGTGTGGCAAGTTTTTAATAAATATTTGTTGAATTTTTCTCACTAATCCTTGATAGTGGCAATCATAGTTGCATGCAGCCTTATTTTCCCCTGAGTTGCAGTAGAACACATTCCCCCCACGTTCTGAACCCCCCCAATTAACTCATAACAGTTCTTGGCATTAGGCCCTCCGAATTTGTCTCTGCCTTTAGGGCTTTGGAACAATTTGGCATAAAAAAGCTGTTTTAGATACTATTCTCACTTGCCAGTGACTTTACTCCACCTCATTAGATTTAGAGTATTTTAATGAGAAGGCTATCTTTTATTATTCTAGAATTTCGATCTGATGAAAAGCCCAGGTTTCTCATTCTTGGTACCCACCCTTGCCTTTTCTTAAAGCAGAATAATGATCATCTACTTAGTTCTTTCACCCAACTAACAATTACAACAATAATGATTGCTAGTATTTACATAGTGCTTGAAAAGTACTTTATAAAAGTAACCTGGTTCAATCCCATAACAAGCCTGGGAAGTAGGTGCTATTATTATTCCCATTTTACAGTTGAGGAAACTGAAGCAGACTTGTCCAAAGTTGAACTCAGTTCTATCTTGATTCAAGGTCCAATACTCTAACCATTTCACCACCAATCAGGTTTCTTATCTTTGCAGTTTTTTTTCTTTTGGGAAGGAAATTGTTCTAAATTTCTCCCTCTCCCTCCTGATTACTAGCTTAGCTGGGTGTAGTGCTGAATAAAATTCCACTCAATTGTTTCCATAGCAACCAGCACAAATAGGAGACAATAACTGGGCTCTTGATTTGAAGGGCTGCTATCTGTTCAAGGTCCCAATAGAAGGCTTGTTGTTATTGAGTTGATTTTTAGTTGTGTCTGATTCTCCCATTTGGGGTTTTCTTGGCAAAGATACTGGAGTGGTTTGCTATGTCCTTCTCCAGCTCATTTTATAGAGGAGGAAACTGAGGCAAACGGGGTCAAGTGACTTTCCCAGGGTCACACAACTAAGTGTCTGAGGCTAGATTTGAACTCAGGAAGAGTTTTCTTGATTCCAAGCCCAGTGCTCTATCCAATGCACTAACTACCATGTCCTGTTTCCTGCTTTTTGCCAATTTGCTATCAGATAGATTTTGCTTTGTTTCCCTCTCCTTATTCATTAGTGCTTGTTAGCTTTTTCTCATTTTTTATTTGTGCCTTTTGTTTTTACATCCCTGTCATTTTTGGAGATAACACTTATCCCACCGCTCTAAACCCCTCAAGACTGAACCTTTCCCTTGCCACAAAGAAAGACAGTTAAATGAAAACATTCAGTAGAAAGACCATATCTGACAATACATGAAACATTCTGCCCTTGGAGTGTTCCACCTCTCTTCTGAGGGGAAGGAGGTGTGTTTATCTTGGCTTCCTTGTAGTGATATTTTCATTGCTGGAATGATTAAACACACACACCATATATTAAGTTCTTATGTAGCAGTTGTTGCTGTTGAATCATTTCAGTCGTGTCTGATCCTTTGTGACCCCATTTGGGGTTTTCTTGTCAAAGATATCACAGTGGTTTGCCATCTTTTTCTCCAGCTCATTTCACAACTGAGGAAACTGAGGCACATAGGGTTAAGTGACTCACTCAGGGTCATATGCCTAGTAAGTATCTGAGGCCAGATTTGAACATAGGTCCTCCTGACTCCAGGGTCAGAGCTCTATCCACTGGGCCACAAAGTTGCCCCCTTATATATGGCAGGAGTGCCAAATACTGGGAATTTGGGTGCAGAAAGTGAGACTTTTACTTCCTTTAAGGAGAAAACATTTAACAAGGGGATTAAGAGGTGGTGGGGGAAGGAAGGGAATGGGAAAGAAACAAGCATTTATGAAGTACCCACTCTGTACTAAGCATTTTATGCATAGGGATGGAATCTTTACGTAAACTGTTCCGGTTCTGCTTGTCTCATTCTGTATCAGTTCTTGCTGATCTCCCCATGGTTCTCTGAATTATTCATATTCATTATTTCTTACTCTCACAATACTATTATATGACATTCATACACCACAGTTTATTCTGCTGTAATTTCATTCAATTATAAACATTTATTAAGTGCCTGCTATGTGACAGATAGTGTGATAGGCACCAGTGACACACATATAAAGAATGAAGTAATCCCTAATTTAAAAGAGCTTCTGGTTGATGGACACTTTTTTAAACAATCTTTCCTACCACAAAAAGTGCTGCTTTGAATATTTTAATATATGGGACTTTTATTTCTCTTTGACTTTCTTGTTGCCTACTAGTGGGAATACCGGGTTCCTTCTATAATTCTAAACCGTTATGCAGAACGGTTGGACCAATTCATAGCTCCTTCCAGCTTGTAGCTAACTTTTCTTGCCATGTAAAGTTTCAATCATGCTATTTACTATTAAGAAGATATGGTATCTGTTAACATAGATGCAGTGCTCCAAAAAAGTAAAAAGACCACCAATGACCCAAATACAATCAGAAATACCATACAAGGAGAAATACTAGCATCTTTTTTAAAAAAAGTAATCAGTTACACTAATAGGTAAACTTTAGAATTACTGTAAAACAGTAGGAAAAAATGGAATGGTTTAAAACACTGTAGTATGGCTGAGAATTTTCCTTAAGGTATATTCTACAAAAACATCAATAAAACCTTATATAAGACTTCATAGAATGGTCGGAAGACAGAATAAGAAATGAATGAAAAGTTTCTTACCCAGAAGTGCCACAAGTGTCAACAAAATGACAATGTGTTTCATATCCTTTCTTTTATAGCAATATAACAGGATGCAGAATATTAATATTTCTAAGATCTGGAAATGAAAGGGAAAGGTTATGTCATTCAAGAGTAGAATGTGTGTTTCACTCAAAGTCTTTGAAATGTCACATCTTTCTTTCTGGGCTGTGCAACACTTGTCATTCCCCCCTACTTCAGTCCAAATTGGAAGTGATTGATTTATTGAGGATCTTTTGAGTGAAAAGAAAAATTAACTCAGTCTGTAATAAACCAAATTATTCAGTAACTATTACTATACATTTTCTTACTTTTGTTAAATGTTTCTACTTTCATCTGTATTTTTTGGACTTTAACTCCCCCGCCCCCCATTTGTAGGCCTTTAAAAATGAAAAGAACTTATTTCATTCTGGGGGGGCGGGGCAGGAGGAAAGAAATGCTGCTAACCTTGGGGGAAAAAATCATCCACCTTAAGGCACATTGGATAGAGTGATGGGGTTTAGATACTTAGAAAAAATGGTACTTTAAGGGATCTCCATCCTAGGATTATAGTTTCCAGCAGGAAGCAACCTTACAGATCATGTAATCCAGCAATCCTTAACCTCTTTTTGTGTCATGGGCTCCTTTTAGCAGTCTAGTGAAGCCTATGGATCCTTTCTTGGAATACCATCTTTAAATACCTGAAGGGAAAGCTAAATTTCACATAAAAGTTAGTGAAAATAAAGGTGTGAATTTTTTCTTATCCATGAAATCTATGACCTCAGGTTAAGAATTTCTGATCTAGTCCAACCCTCTCATTTTACAAACAAGAAATGGAGGCCCAGAAAGTTCAAACAAGTCACTTGCCCAAATGGAAGTGCCAGTATTTGAGCCAAGGTCTTTTGACGATAAATCATCTAGTAGGAATGATCATATTCTTTTAGCTTAAAAAAAATATATTAAAGGATATGGACACTTGAAATGCTAATTTTTTTTTTTTTTCCCCTGGTTAAATTTTTTTTTTTTTAGGTTCAACCTAAAACATTCTGGTTTAATTTGTTTCTCTTCTTTTGCTCCTTATTCATGGGGGATGGAAAACAATTGGTGAATCTTTCTCATTTAGAACCTTTTATGTGAGTATGAGATGTTGAAGACAGCAATCAGATTCTGTTTGAATCTTCCTTCCTCCTAACCAGATGGCTCCAACTCTTTTTAACTTTTCCTTAGGGCTTAATTTGTAATCTTTTAATTTAATATAATGAACAGAGTTACAGGAAACCATTAGTTAACCTCCTACCTTTTTGCCTTTTAGGTCATGCTGTCACAAAAAAACATTAGATGTCCCCATCTCCCTATAGCTCATAAATCATTAATACAGAGCTCCTTTTAACTCATCTCCTCATTTTCCATAATATACTGGCTTTCCACTTCTCCAATGCTGAAGTTGCAAACAAACATCATTCAGACACCAGTACCACAGGACAGCCCCAGGCATCAGTCACGCATCATTGCGTATAGTTCTGAGACCAACTCTCTTTACAACTTCACTCAAGGGGTGACAGATGAGTGAATCTGGCATGCGGATTAGTGAGTCCTTCCTGTGATGGACTTTTTTCTTTTTTTTTTTTTCTGGAGGGTAGTTGTTATCAACTCTCCATACATCACTTGTCCTGCTGTGTCCCCACTGTGGTTTCACATAAATAAAACATGAATTCCTATGGTTTGAAGAATTATTCAAGTTGCCTGGGAGTATTGGAACTTGGTTAGACACTGCTTTATAAGACATGAGGTCATATAGCTCTCAGCAAAAAGGTTTCTGGAAGCAGCTGACTCTATGCATGACTAATAATGCCAATGGGTCTCCCCCACAATCCCCATTGCTAAGGATAAGATAATTTTTCTTTGAAAATATCAATATCTGCTATGTTTGTAGGCAGTAGGGAAGGAGTCAGTAAACAGAGATAGATTGAAAATAACTGATAGAGGGGGGATGACAGAGGGAGCAATCTGTTGAAAGATTTGGGGTACAATAGGATCACTTGTGCAGGTAGATGGGTCAGCCTTGGTAAGGAGTAATGACATCTCATTATGAGAGACAGGGATGGAAAAGGAGATGGTGGCAGAAGGTATATGAGTGATATGAGATGAGAAAGAGGGGAGAAGAGGGAGCTCATGGTGAATGGCCTCAATTTTTTTCTATACAATATGAAGCAAAGTTCTCAGTTGAGGATAGGGGATGAGGGAACCATGAGAGGTTTGAGGAGTGATAAAAAGGTTTGGAAGAGCTGCTATGGAAAATAGGATTGTGAGTTTATGAGAGCAGTATGGCGACTGCCACATCAAGGACCTAATGGAGATTGTATAACATAAATTTGTGGATAGCAAATATCAAAATAAAAAAATGTCAGTATCAGAAAGGCACTGGATTCTGTAGTTTCTAAGGACAGATTTTTTTTTTTAAAACAGCATATGATGGATTACTGTGGTCCATCTTAGAAATCTAAAAGGAAAACCAGTAGTTATAACAACCGTGATCAACATTTACTAAGTGTCTCTTGTTAGAAGCTGAGCAAGGTGCTAGGAAGGTAATATTCGCTGTCACAAACCCTGCTCTTCAGTGAGCCTACATTCACAGATTCTTTTTCCTCCCAAAGTCTTTGATGATGCCATATTTTGATGTAGTTTCCCAGTCTAATGGACATATAGAATGCATAGTCTTTTCCTAAGGTCCTAGCCTGGACCATAGCTCACCTATTAGTAGTTCTTACTCTAAAGTAAGACTCCTAGTCTTTCTACTACCCTTCACATAGTCTATGTTGCACCAAGTTGGACAAGTCACCACTGCCTGTAGACACACTGTGCTTTCCCCTTCCTCTTTGCCTTTGCTCATTATTCCTTGGAATGTTCTCCCTTTGCTCCTATTGCCTATTGAAATCTCCTCCCCTCCCCTCCCTTCCTCTCCTCTCCTCTCCCCTCCCCTCCCCCCCCCTTCTTTCCTCCCCTCCCCTCTCCTGTCCTCTCCCTCCTTTCCTCTCTCTCCTCCATTAGTCAATTGAAAAACAACAAAAATACCCATTTATTTTACATGTCCCAAGTTGGACTTGCTGGCTTCTTCCCCTGAGTTTCCTGCTCCAAGAGCATTATTATTGACTCCATGTTCCTGGTTCAAAACCTTGGAGTTGTCTACGACTCTTCCCTCTCCTTCATCACTTTTAAGAGACCAAATACAGATTTAGAGCTGGAAGGGACCTTAGAAGTCATTTAATACAGCTCTTCATTTTACAGTTGGGGTAACTGAGTCCCAGAGAGGTTAAGTGACTTTTCCACTGTCACAGAGGTAGGCAATATCAGAGCCTCCCAGGTCCTCTGCCTCAAAAACCAGCACTGTATCAGTTATCAAGTCCAATCAATTCTACCTTTTTGATAAGTCTCCTATTTTCCCCTTTCTTTCTGTTTTTGAGACCCTCACTATAAATGGCTAGAACAATTAGCCTCCTAAGGCTGATTTCAGTCAAATAGCCTCCTAAGACATTTTTCTCTCCTTCCCCTTTGGTCAGTTTGACTTCCTTATGCATAGAACTATTCTCTGCTCAAGAATCTTCAATGGCTCCCTATTATTTAGACCAGGCAACCTACAGGTCACATGTGACCCTCTAAACCCTTGGACAAAATCCCTTTGACTGTCAAAGGGCTACACTTGAGGACCTAGATGGCCACATGTGACCTGTAGGTTGCAGGTTGCCCACCCCGACTTAGATACTGAATAGAGTTTACAGTCCTTAGCCTAGAAATCAAGCACATTCACAGTGTGGCACCACTCTACCTTCCTAGCTTTGTCAAACTACTACTCCATGCCAAGGCCAAACTGGGACTATTTGCCATTACCTATACAAATATGATGCTTTCCCCTTCTTATGTACCTCTGCTCTGATGATTCCTTGGAATAACTTCCTCTTCCACTTTTGTCACTGACATCCTACCCATCCTTTAAAGCCCAGCTGAAAAGCCTTTTCTAATATGACCAGTCACTAATGGCCTTTGCCTACACAGGTTTTACACTCATCAACTTAGTTGTTTGCACTCACCAATTTAATTTTTTATTATATTTGTCTGTGTATGTTTCATATCCTTTACTCAACTGAAAGCTCCGTGAGGTCAGGGCCCACATGTGGTGGGAGATAATCAGGGAAAGTCCATTTGCTGGCCTGGCATCTCTATAGAGCTGGACATATACTCTGCCCCCTTTCAACAAATCAGGGATTCCCTTAATTTCCCTCCATTCTACCACTCACACATAAGAGAAATCTCTTTATCTCTACTAGCACCTAGGACTGATGCTATATAAACATTAATAAATGTGTAATTAGGGGTGGCTAGGTGGCACAGTGAATAGAGCACTGGTCCTGGATTCAGGAGGACCTGAGTTCAAATCCAGCCTCAGACATTTAACACTTACTAGCCATGTGACCTTGGACAAGTCACAACCCCAATTGCCCTGCCTTCCCCCCTCCAAAAAGCAAAAAAAAATTTTTTTAATGGTGTAATTTTTAAAATTGTTGTTGTTTAGTCATTTCAGTTGTGTCTAACAGTTTGTGACCCCATTTGGGGTTTTCTTGGCAAAGATACTGGAGTGATTTGCCATTTCCTTCTCCAGCTCATTTTACAGATGAGGAAACTGAGGCAAATAAGATTGAGTGATTTGTCTAGGGTCACACAGCTAGTAAGTATCTGAGGCCAGATCTGAACTCAGGTCTTCCTGACTTCAGGACTGGTGCTCTATCCACTCTGCCACTTAGCTGCCCCAATTTATTAAACAATCCTTAATAAATGTTTAGTGAATGAAGTTCTTTGCCACTTTGCTTCTATTTGTAGCATTCCATTCCTTCTCTACCTCCCTTTTTTCTCTCTCCCTCCCCAAATAAGCAGAAGCACAGGCGTCTAGGTGCTGTAGAGGCATAAGATGCTGGACTTGGAATCAGGAAGACCTGTATTCAAATAATGCCTCAGATGCTTACTAGCTGTGTGACCCTAAGAAAATCACTTAACCTCTCTGTGCTAAAACAGAAGTTTCTCTCAGTTCTAAACTGAGAGGGGCTGTGTTTGATGGTCTGAGGTCCCTTACAGCTCTAAATCTATGATCCTATGAGATACTGAGGGGTGCCCAGGTAGGCTAAACTACTTGAGAGACAGGCATTCTCTCTCTGGTCTTTAAAATGTCCAGAGAAGATGTTCCTAAATCCTTTCTTGTTAAACCATTTCAGTATCTCGCAACCTTAACAAATGGAGCTCATTTCAGTGTCCAATTACAAGTTCTTCTCTGGCAATTTAACATGTCCTTATGTTCTGACCATTATCTATATTTTGGATAGTGGGACTTTAATAGATCCTCTGAGAGTAAAACATTTTTATAAGTGAGTTAGCACCACTGGAAAAAATAAAGGGAAAAGCTCACTTTTTTCACAATATGAGGAAGTCAGCTAGCATAGACAGGTAAAATAACAACAGGTTATTATATATATATGTGTGTGTGTGTGTGTGTGTATGCATTCATTATATATATATGTATATATATATAGAGAGAGAGAGAGACAGAGACAGAGACTGAGACAGAGACAGACAGAGGAGGGAAGGAGAGAAAGAGAGAGGTAAACAACAACAATATTTAAAAGTGCTTTAAAGTTTACAAAGCTCTTAGAAATATTGTCTCATTTTGAAAAGAGCTCATCCCTTAGCCAACACAGAGCTGAGCTTCTCCAACTTTCCTGGCCGATTCCCGTAAGTAGTCAGTCCCACAGTCTGTTTTTGGGCTCTATTGGAAGCTTTTTCCAGCAGAATTTGCACTCATACCTTCCATGAACCCAGGGCGTCTCTCTGTGTCACTCTCTACAAGATGCTGGAGGTGGGCTTCTTTCGGGTTTCCTGACTGCACAGTAATAACATAGATTTCTCTTGTGAGGCTCTGATGAGACACAGTGAACCTCCAGAAGAGAGAGTCGGCCTTGGAGGCTGACAGACCCGGTTCAGCTACTGCTTCTTACCCATGCTAGCCATGTGACCCTGGACACAACACTTCACCTGTCAATAGAGCTGATCCAGCATGGTTTCTACTGATCTTGAAAAATCTAAGGTAAATCTAATCTAGCCTTCAGCAGGCTTGTTATAGAACATGAAAGAAGACTTGTGATTTTACTGAATAGGAAAAGGACATTTTCTTCCTTCTGTGCCCACAGTAGCTATGTTTCCAAGAGCCTTAAAAAGTTGGAGGAAAAACTTGAATCTCAATTCCAACTCAACTTAAATCTTAGTGATGAAGAAATCAGATGCAATCACAAAATTGTTTTCTCATATATATATATATGTATATAAATCACACATATAGTATACTCTACATAGCATATAGCATGGTATATATAGCACATGTAGTATAGTATAGCAATATAATAGTATAGCATAAATAGGTAGGCACAGTTTAGTATAGTGGGCAGCTAGATGGTTCAGTGGATAGAGTGACAGCTTGGAGTTAGAAACATCTGATTTCATCTCTGGCCTCAGACGCTTACTAGTTGTGTGACCCTGGGCAAGTCACTTAACCCTATTTGCCTCAGTTTCCTTACCTGTAAAATGAACTAGAGAAGGAAATGGCAAACTACTCCATTATCTCTGCCAAGAAAACCCCAAAGCGAGTCATGAAGAGTCAGACACGAATGAGAATGAAAAAAACAACAGTTTGGTATAGCAGATACAGTGCTAAACCCAGTTGGTAACAGCAAGACCTGGATTCAAATTCTGCCTCTACTATTTACAACTGTGTGACTGTGCACAAATCACAACCTCTTTAAGCTGTAGGCAATTCTCTAAGACAGAAAAATATAAATGGTTGTGGAGATTCCTTTGATGGAGGGAGTTGCCCTAATGACAAATGGTCCTTTACATACTGGTATATGGTATGTAACCCCTGCATTTAAGTTCTCTGGGTTACCTCTAAAAAAGGGTTCTTTGCCAAGGATCCATGAACTTTTAAAAAAATATACATTTTGATAAGTATATTTAAACATAATTGGTTTCCTTTGCATTCCAGTTTATTTTAATAATGATAATAATAATAATAGCTAGCATTTGTACAGCACTTTAAAGTTTTCCAAGCATTTTTATATACATTACCTCATATGATGCTCATAAAAGCCCTGAGAGGAAGGTGTTATATCTCTACTTTACAGGTGAGGAAATTGAGGCTACAAGATTTGCCCAGGGGCACTCCAACATTTACAGAGCACCTACTATGTACTACGCACTGTACTAAGTACTTTACAATTATTATCTCATTTGATTCTCACAGAAACCCTGGGAGGTAGTGTTATTATAATCCCCACTTTACAGATGAGGAAACGGAGGCTAGGAGGTTTGCCCAAATTCACATAGCTAGTAATAATAGGCAACATTTTAATATAGCAGCTACTATGTACCAGGCATCATACTAAGTGCTTTACAATTATTATCTCATTTGGGCTTCACAATAACCCTGAGAAGTATGTGCTATTATTATTCCCATTTTACAGATGAGGAAACTGAGAACAAGTGACTTTCTCAGAGTCACACAGTGTCCGAGATTGAATTTGAACTCAGATCTTCCTGACTTCGTGCCCAGGGCTCTACCCACTGTGCTACCTAGCTACCTTTTATTTTTATAGATTTAAAAACATTCTGAGAAGAGGTCCATAGGCTTCACCAGACTGCCAAGGGGATACATGATAAAATAAAGATTAAGAACCTCTCTGCTTCAAAATCATTAGGCCACTAAAAGTCCAGATGATTCCCAAATGAGATCAACCACATGAGAAGACATTTAAAATATCACTTTAAAATTTAAACTTAAAAGTAACCCCAGACTTGTAAGTCTTTTCTTCTACTTTATTGCTGGAAAAGGCTCCAAAGGTAACAAAGTCGCTATACTGTATTTAACTCAGCACTCTCCATGCATGCGGTTCAGAGAACACACATATTGCCTGCTTGCTTCAATGAACAATCTCAGTGACAGTAATTATGCTCTTTGCATTCAGACTGCATGGAAAAAAGTGAGGCTTCTGCCATGGCCAGGGATTAAATATTAATTATTCACATGGTTAATAGATTCATGTGAAGACTGAATCTAAATTTCAGTCCAGGAGCTTAATCTATAATTTATACCCTCCAGAGTTAGGGATTTCATTCTAGAACAGGCAATAAAGTACCAAATGAAGATCACTGAGATAACTTTGTTCCCAATGTCAGGGGGGTGCAGTGGAGAGGGTGCTGGCCCCGAAAAGGTGCCCTTGGGTTTGAATCCTGCTTTAGACCCTACCTGGATGACTCTGGGCAAGTCACTTGTCTCTCAGGGTCTCTATTTCTCATCTGTAAAATGGAGAAAACCATAGAGCTTCCTTTACAATGCTGTTGTGAAGATTAAATGCAATTTAAAAACCCTTTGTAAGCCATAAAGTGCTGCAGAAATGTCAGTTATTTTAGTTACTATCAATGTCATGCTTTTCTAAGGTGATCAGTCATGCCTCAGCTTCAGCCCATTTGCTCTCACGTATGTCTGAGATCTAGTTACTTTTGGTATTATGGCACATGTGTCCTTCCATTTGATAAAGCCTTGTAGAATGGAATCAAATTCAATTCGATTTGCTCTCATTGTCTTCATAGGCACTTAAGAGCTTAAGGGCCCCTCACAAGGCTTCCTGTGCCTTACTGGTAGAGATGGACTTTGTAATAGAGTTGACTGAAAAATGGTCAAAGTTCAGTTCTTTTTAGATGACAGGTTTGGCAGGTAAAGCCCTTTCTAGTCTGGCTCCGATCTGCCCTTCCAAGGCTTGCTGTGCATTTTTCCTCTTCATACATTCTGCTTTTCAGATAAACTGGCCTATCCGCTATTCCCCAAACTTGGTGTTCTGTAAAGGTGTTCTCCATACTTGGAATGCCCTTCCTCCTCACTTCTGCCTTAGCTCCCTTCAAGGCTCATCTCCTCATCTATTTCCTCACCTCCACCTCTTTGTTTCTCTGACTTACTTCAAGACTCAGTTCAAATCCGATCTTCCCTCTGGGATTACTTTCCATTTATACCTGTATTCATCTTTTACAGTTGTTGTTGTTCAGTTGTTTTCAGTCATGACTCTATTTGGGGTTTTCTTGGCAAAGATGCTGGATTAGTTCACCATTTCCTTCTCTAGTTCATTTTACATAGGAGGAAACTGTGACAAATAAGGTCAAATGACTTGCCCAGGGTCACACGGTTAGTCCAAGTCTGAGGCTGGATTTGAACTCAGATGCTCTTCATTCCAGGGCTGGTGCTGTATCCACTGTGTCACTTAGTTGCCCTTTCAGGATCCTTAGCAAATGACATTCATAAATGTTTGTCATCAAGTGAATAAATATCAGCATTCTTCTACTGAACATGAACAAGGCACTCTTTGCTTTTAAAACACACAAACTCAACTTCAAAACACACACACACATACATACACACACTTAACTTCATGCTAATAAGGTAACAGGAGCATGGGTACATGGTCCAGCATGATAGGAAATGAAAAGTCTTGTTTGGGGATCCTAAGGTCCAGACCTGTGATCTTTGTTTCTAACATAGTATTAGAGAGTTTTCTGGGGGAATTGCAAGGTTAAAGGACTTGCTCATGGTCACATAACTAATAATATTGTCAGGGGCAAAACTTAGGTCTAAGATTGTCCCTTTACATACTCTCTACATATCACATTGCCTCTCAGAAAGCCCTACATGTTCACTAAACCAATAGGTCACTGGGATTAAATGCCAGAGATACTAGTCTTAAATATTTGGGGGATGAGGAACAGGTTTCTTTTCTTGTTTCAATGCTCAAGTGAATGATTTTCTCTTAAGGTGTCAAGGACTCACCTCCTGCTTACTCTTGGTTCTCAAAGTGTAGTCTAGAGGTCCTTGGATGCCCCTAAGACCCTTACTAAGGGTATGCTAGGTCAAGGGTATTTTTATAAAAAAAAAAAAACAAAAACACAACTAGGTTGTTTTTATTTTAACATGGTAAACATTACTAGCTATAACCCATGTAAATTTCAAAAGTTCAATAATTTTTAAGGTTGTAAAGGGGTCCTGATATTGAAGAGTTTGAGAACCGCTGCTCTATAGGAAAGAGAAGCAAAGCCTCAGAGCAACTTGTCCAAGGCTGGGGCCAGAACTTGCAACAGCCTATTGTGTCTGTAACTTAAGAAGGAACCAACTGAGGGGCATAGCCAAGATGGTGGAGTAGAAGCAGGAACTTGCATGAGCTCCTGCACCAATCCCCTCCAATACCTGTGAAATATGATTCTAAATAAATTTTAGAACTACAGAACCCACCAAGTGACAGAGATAAACAAATCTCCCGCTGAAGGCAGCCTGGCAGGCTGACAGTAAAGGTCTATCACAGTGCTCTGGAAGCCTAGGGGAGTCCCATGTGAACTATCAGGGCCTAGACCCCAGGGGGCCCCTGACCAGTGACCCCGACTGGCCAGACCAGACTTCAGGAGAGTGAATCACCAGCAGCTGCAGTGGTTTCCAGACTTCTCAACCCATAAACACCAAAGAGAAAGTAAAAGGTCAGTGGGGAACCCTGATGGAACTAGGTGATGGAAGAGTGCAGGCTGGCCCTTGCCCCCGGAGCAATAGGTGGCAGAGGCACAGTGGCTGTAGCTGCTGCCTTGTGGCTGCCTCAGGAGCTCCTGGCCTGCTGATCATAGGGGGACCAACTGACCATTCAGAGGGTAATCGCTTTTGCTTTGACCTGCTTGGATCTGGGTCTCAGTGTTGGGTGGTGGTCCCAGGGTGTGTGGCCAATGTGCCAGAGCTTGTGGTGGCTGTAGAGATGGCACCCTCCTCATTGCTCTGACAACTACGAGAACCCCAGCAATTTGGGACACAACTCTCTCCACTACAGAAGCAGAGTTTTACTGTGGCAAAGAGCTCAAAAATCAAGTAATTGGCTGGCAAGATAAACCAGCAGAGGAAGTGCAATCAGACCACAGAATCCTTTTTGGGTACAAAAAAAGATCAAAACATGGAACCAGAAGAAGACAATAAAGTCAAAACTCCAGCATCAAAAGCTTCCAAGAAAAATATGAATTGATTACAGGCCATGGAGGAGCTCAACAAGGATTTTGAAAATCAAGTAAAAGAAGTGGAGGAAAAATTGGGAAGAGAAATGAGAATGATGCAAGAAAATCATGAAAAGCAAGTCAACAGCCTGCTAAAGGAGATCTAGAAAAATACTGAAGAAAATAACACCTTAAAAATAGTCTAACTCAAACAGCAAAAGAGACCCAAAAAGCCAATGAGGAGAAGAACACCTTAAAAAGTCGAATTTGCCAGATGGAAAAGGAATTTCAAAAATTCACTGAACAGAATAATTCCTTCAAAATTGGATTGGAGCAAATGGAAGCTAATGACTTTATAAGAAATCAAGATACTATAAAACAGATCCAAACAAATGAAAAAATAGAAGGCAATGAGAAATATCTCATTGGAAAAACCACTGACCTAGAAAATAGATTCAGGAGAAATAATTTTAAAATTACTGGACTACATGAAAGCCATGATCAAAAAAAGAGCCTAGACAACATCTTTCAAGAAATGATCAAGCAAAATTACCCTGATATTCTAGAACCAGAGGGGAAAACAGAAATTGAAAGAATTCACCCATTGCCTCTTGAAAAAGATCCCCAAAAGAAAACTCCTAGGAATATCATAGCCAAATTCCAGAGTTCCCAGGTCAAGGAGAAAATATTACAAGCTGTCAGAAAGAAACAATTTGAGTATTGTGGAAATACAATCAGGATAAGACAACCTAGCAGCTTTTACATTAAGGGATCAAAGGGCTTGGAATATGATATTCTGGAGGTCAAAGGAGCTAGGAATAAAGCCTAGAATCACCTACCCAGCAAAACTGAGTATAATGCTTCAAGGGAAAATATGGTCATTCAATGAATTGGAGGACTTTCAAGTATTCTTGATGAAAAAACCAGAGCTGAACAGAAAATTTGACTTTCAAATATAAGAAGCAAGAAAAGCATGAGGAGGTAAATAGGAAAAAGAAATCATAAGGAACTTCTTAAAGTTGAACTATTTACAATTCTCCATGGAAAAACAATAATTGTAACTCATGAGACTTTTCTCAGTATGAGGATAGGTGAAGGGAATATATATATGTATGTATATATATATGTATGTATGTAAGTATGTGTGTATAAATATATATGTGAATGTATGTACATGTGTGTACATGTATACATAGACAGAGGGCACAGAATCAGTTGAATAGGAAGGGATGATATCTAAAAAATAAAATTAAGAGGTGAGAGAGGAATATATTGGGAGAAGGAGAAAGGGAGAGATAGAATGGGGTAAATTATCTCATATAAAAGAGGCAAGAGAAAACTGTTACAATGCAGGGGAAGAGCAGGAAGATGAAAGGGAATGGGTCAACCTTACTCTCATTGAATTTGGCTTAAGGAGTGAATAACATACACACTCAATTGGGTATCTTAACCTACAGGAAAGTAGGGGGAAAGGGGATGATAGAAGGGAGGGCAGATTTAGGGAGAGGGTAGTTAGAAGCAATCACCTTTGAAAAAGGACAGGGTCAAAGTAGAAAACAGAATAAGTGGAGGGGGCAGGATAGGATGGAGAGAAATATAGTCTTTCACAATATAACTACTATGGAAACATTTTGCATAACTACAGATGTATAACCTATACTGAATTGCTTGTCTTCTATGTGGGGGTGAGTGAGGAGGGAAGAAGGGAAAGAATCTGGAAATCAAAGTTTTAAAAACAAATGTAAAAAAAAATTTTTGTTTTTTACATGCAACAATTTAATTCAATGGCTATGTGGAAGGTGCTGGGTTAGTTTCCATTATTTTTAGACTTTACATAATTGTTATCTTTTTCATTGTTTCAGTCATTATGTCTTTTTCTACTGATTTATTCATCCCGCACAGCTTTACATTTCTTTGTATTCTTCATATTTGTAATTTCTTATGACATATTGATATTAAAATCATGTTCATTAGTCACAATTTATTCAGCTATCCCTCAATAGGTGGACACATTGATTATTTCCATTTTTTTTTGCTAGCATGAATAAAGTTGCTACAAATATTTTTGTACAGATAAATCTTTTTCTAATAGTAATATACCAAGGGTAGGGAGTGAAATCATTAGGTCAAAGGTTATGAATAATTTCATAGGCCTTCCTCTATAATTCTGTCAACTTCACCAACAATGTACATATCCCTATTTCTTCATGATCAACCAACTTGAAATGTTATCATTTTAACTATCTTCTTCATATAGTCTCTAAACTGCCTCTTTGCTCTGTTCTATTGGAGTCAGTCTGCTTGTTGTCCCCTGCATAGGATTCTCACTGGCCTGCCTATTTGAGAGCATCCATCCTGGCAGGTAAGGGGAGGAAACAATGCCTAGGAATCAAGAGGACAGCAATCCCTGCAGATTGGGCTTTGTTCCAATTTGGTTTGAACCATGTGAACTGGACTTTGGTGGATCTAAAGTTGGGGGAATTAGCCCAATTCCATGACATTCTTTCCCCCTTGGAAGACTGGAGTGGAACTACCAAGCTAAAAGTGAGGAGGGGGGGGGGGTGGAAAACAAATATTTGCTAAACACCTACTAAGTGCCAGCTGGTCACTGTGATGCTTTAGGAAGTGAATCCACTTTTGATATTAGTCAAATAAGTTCATCTACATTTTGATGAATAAATCAAAAAGCATTTATTAAGCATAAGTTAAAAGTTATATATAGAATAATTTTTCATATATACATGTACATATACATACACACATATGTGTGTGTGTTTGTGTTTAATGCTAGCCAACTCTAGGGTGGGAGGAAGGAAGGAAGAAAAAAAAGAAATTTATATGATAATTTTGTTGTATATTTGAAAGGAAGAACAAGTAGTGCATAGTAGATTTGCATTTCATGTGCAATCACCTTTTTTATTATATCACGTTATGGAAATGCTTGTTTTATTTCATAAATTAAAACTAGAATAAATAAACCAAAACAAAGCACTGAGGAAGAAAGAAAAGCAAGCCTGATCACAGATGAGTGACAACTGAGATGACAGAACTGCTAAGTTTTTAATGTTTATGTCCTATAGTGGTTACTATTGCATTTAGTCTAAGATAGGAAAGATAGGTCTCTTACCACATAGGCCAGGAACTGCCAGCCAACGAAGTAATACTGCACTTTTCTTGCTGTGACATCCTGAGTTATATTTGGAGCAAAAGCCACCAATAAATACGTCCCTGCAAATGCCAGTGTTACACCTTTATGTAAAAAGAACAAAAAAGGAAGACAAATTTTAAAATAAAATAAAAAGAAGCACACATTGATCCATTAATCAATGCAAATACCATCGCTTGATTAATGCTTCCAAATAGAGCATCTGAATAATAATATTTTTCAAAGGTGACAAACAGAGCAGTATAAATGTAAAGAACTTTGGATGTGAGATCAAAAGAGCTGAGGTTGAAGTCTGGGCCACAATTTACTAGCTATATGATTGTAGATAAGCCATTTATTCAGCATGTCTCGGCTTTTGTCCATGTTTGTAAAATGGAGGATCAAAGACGCTAGGTGGAACAGTGGATTGAGAATCAAGAAGACCTTAGTTCAAATTCTGCCTCCGTGTGACCTCAGGTAAATCAGTTAAACTCTTTTTGACTCAGTTTCCTCATCTATAAAATGGGGATAATACCTCCTACTTCACCAGGTTATTGTGAGGAGCAAGTGAGAACATATGTAAAACTCTTTTCAAACATTAAAGATGTATTGTGTCACACATACATGTACATATAGACACACACATACATACATAGTTATTCTTATTAGCAATTAAAGGAGATAAGATATATTTTATAACTGCCAAGTGCTATATAAATTTAAGCTGTTATTATTTTCACTCTAGCAACAGGTCGGTAAGGTGTAGTGGAAAGAATACTGGGTTTGAAGTCAGAGGACCTGAGTTCAAATCCTGGCTCTGCCACTTATCACCTGTGTGACCTTGGGTAAGTCAGTTCATCTTTGGAGGCCTCAGTTTCCTTTTCTGTAAAATGGAGGGGTTAGACCACATAACCTCTAAGTTTCCCTCCATCTCTAAATCTATGACCCTATGTCCTTCACTAAAAGCCCAACTCTAATATCTCCCTATGAACCCAAGGTTCTCAAAAGTTAGCCCTGGAAAGCATAGACTCAGGTAGGCTTTAACAAGCTAGAAAGGTGAGGATGGGTTGGGGTGGGAATAGAAAACAAGCATTTATTAAGTACCTACTGTATGCCAGTTGGGTACCGTGCTAAGTATTTTATAAATGTTATCTCATTTGAGATAATATTATTCTAAACATAATCTAATCAGACCTGAGGTATAGATCAGATGTCCATGATCTAAGAACTAGTCTAGCTGAATTCAGAGAAGTTCACTACAACCTTGGCCACAGAGGGATGCAGTTTTTTTTCTTTTTTTTGGCGTTTTAGCGGGGGGAAGGTAGAGCAATTGGGGTTAAGTGACTTACCCAAGGTCACACAGCTAGTTTTTGTGTTAAGTGTTAAGTATACCATACCAGGACCGGTGCTCTATTTACTGCACCACCTAACCTCTCCAGGGATGAAATTTTAGGCCACAGCAACTTTCAAAGACCACCTTTTTCCTGAAGCCCTTCCTAGTCCTCCTTATTTTCATACCTTTCCTCTGAGATTCCCCCAATTGATCCTGTATATTTCTTGTGTGTATATAAGTGTTTGCTTGCTCGGTCCCTACCATTAAACTATGAGTTTCTTGAAAGCAGACTTGTTTTTTGCCTTTCTTTGTATCACAAGCACTTAAGACAGTGCTTGGTATATAGTAGGTACATACATACACACACATATACATATATATACACACACATACATATAATTCTAGTTGACTCACTGACTGGCCTAATGCATCAGGCGTATCTATGAATGACAGTCTGCATTGGTGGAGGGAGTAGTCACATCAACATCAACTAAAAACTGACTCCTCTCTAGTGCTTTACATACATTATCTCACTGGGTCCTTGCCACAACCCCGGGAGCTAAGAACTGTCACTATTACCCCTTCTCCTCTTTCAGATAAGGATCCTGAGACCTTGGAGACCTGGAGTGATTTGCCTGTGGTTATATAATTAGCAAGCATTAAGAGGAGGAATCTGAACCCAGCTCTCTGCTGACTATTTCCAGTATTTTTCTATTATCAATCAATCAACAAGCATTTATGGAACGCCTATTGTGTGCCAGGTACTGTAGAGAAAAAGACAAAAATCAAGCCGTTCTGCCCTCAAACCATTGCTATTCTATATCATACCACACTGCCTCTCAATGAAATCATAGACCCTTTAAGCAGTGAAATATAAAGTGTGTGAGTAGCAGCTGTGTAGATTTCCCCAAACTACCCCTTCCATGCTGGCCTAACACCCTTTGATCTCCCTTCAAAGGGGGAAGAATTGATTTTCCTCCATTGTTCCAAAAGAATTGCTTTCAGTCTTTCTCTCTCTCTCATTCTCTCCATCCCTCTCTGTCTCTTCCTCTCTGTATGTGTGTATGTATATATATATATGTGTGTGTATTTGTTTTATATATATATATGTATTTACATACATACATACACACACACATATATATAAAAGTTTGTATATAATTTTGTGCCCAACCCCACACCCATTAGACTTTGAGCTCCTTGAGAGGAAGGTCTTTTTGTCTTTTTTTTGTGTTCCCCTAGTATTTAGCACAGGGCCCAGCACCCAGTACTGTGTCCAACTGTATGGTACATAGTATAGACTCAGTAAATATTTGTTGATTGTTTGAGTGAGTGAATATCCTTGAGCTCTCTGGACCTGTTTCCACCTCTTCAAAAAGAGAAGATTGGACTGGACGACCTTCTAGTTTATAAATCCATGTTCTTGCTCAGTCCTGCCTGCCTGATGCTCGGGCTCTGGTATGATACAGGGAGCTCTGAAATGAATTCAGTCCTCTAATTCGAACTCTTGGAGGAGCCCTAGAATCAGCTGAATTTCCCTAGGATCCCTTAGAGTACGGAATCTTTCAGGTCACTGATGACAATCCAAGCCCTTAAGGGAGGCCTAGGTTGGACAATTTCAGGAGAGAAATGAGTCAGAGCCTTAGAAAAGGTCTCAGATTCTCCGGGCAGCTCCGGACTCAAACTGTCCCATCAATTCTCTCAACTGGGAATCATTTGCAGCTGGTCTCGATTTACATCGCTGACATTTGGCCCCAAACCAAAATGGCCCCTGGGCACAGCCACAAAGGCAGAAGATGTTCTTCACCTCCCCATTTTCCTCTTGGCCTTCAAGCCAAAGTTAGCTCATGGTTCTCATCTAGCCAATTATTTATCAAGACCTCAGTATAATTACGTTACCAGCCTCTGGAAAGTGTCAACGAACTGACAGTAATTGTGATTCCCCTGATGGAAACATGTGGGCTTAAATCAAATAAGATCTCTGAGAATCTCACAACTAGTACTTTTGGTGAAATGGGGAGAAAGAAGAACAAATGATGCGCTGGTGGTTGACATGAGAGAAGGGGTAGGGGGGAGCTCTGATATTTTAGGAATTTTTTTTAAAAGAAAAAGAAATAATTTTAACCGTCAATTCATTGAAAATCAAAGTAAGGCCTCCAAACTGCCACTGTGCTAATAACAGCTGGATACACTTTTTAGTCAACTTCTGTGGGGTCATTTTTGAGATCTGCAAGAAAAAACTCAACAGCCACAAAGCAACACTGGGCCTATAAGTGAATCCAGCTTGCTTCAACGAGGTAGAGAAACTTTCCCTTGCACATTCTGCCTACTGTTGATCATGTACCCACATGTATGAATATAACATTTTTTTGATGAGGTATTTTTTTTTCATTTCAGCTTCTAGGAAAAAGAGGTGCTTCAAGGAAGAAAGAACTATATTTTCTCAAAGAAATAGGACTGAGGGTGGAGAGGAAAGTCTCATATAGAAGGGGTTTAGTAGACGTCTGTTAAATTGAATTCAGTTGACATATAATACTGCTGGTTAGAACTAAGAAGGAAAGAAACAAGCACTTATTAAATCCCTACTATGTGCTGAGAACTATGTGCTAAGCACTTAACAAATACCTCCTTTGATCCTTATAACAACCGTGGAAGGTAGGTGCTAAACCTTTTCCTTCCTTCCTTCCTTCCTTCCTTCCTTCCTTCCTTCCTTCCTTCTTTCCTTCCTTCTTTTACATTCTTTCCTTCCTCCAGGAAGCTGAGATAAAAAGAGGTTAAATGATTTCCCAGAATCATGCAGCTAGGAAGTACCAGAGTCCAGATTTGAACTCAGATCTTCCTGACTCCAGGTCCATTCATCATGCCACTTAAATAAAATACTTGATAAAGTCCATTCTTATAAACTCTAGAGGCAGCATGGAATGGGCACTAGGTCTGGATAGAGGCAGAGGATCACATTTCAAATCCTACCACTACATGACCTTAGGCAAGGTACCACTTGGCCTATATGTAAAAGGAAGGCAGTGGACTAGATGTCCTCTGAGGTCCCTTCCAATCCTAGATGTATGATTCCATTAATAAAGTCAAACGTGTGACTTTTAATTAGATATCATAAAATGAATAAATATGATTCATCTGCTATTGATTCCTATAAGGAAGGTCTAAGGGGGAAGGGAGAACAACCTCTACAAAGACCTATAACTGAAAGCATAAAAAAATCATCACTAATATAATCTCACATTCATATAGCACTTCAAGGCTTATTAAGTGCTTTCCACATAATAACCAGGTGAAGTAGGTAGGTCAGGCAAGTTTTTATTTCCATTTCACAAATGAGAAAACTGAGACTTTAAGCTGTGAAGTTGCCCAGGGTTACAGGGCTAGTTAGTGTGTAAGTCAGGATTTGAATCTAGGCCTCTCAACTCCAATACTTTCACAGATGGACAAGTTAAGTGTCTTGCCCAAGGTCACACATGCAAATAAGCATCAGTGGTGGGATTTGAATTCTGGTCCTTTGACTCCATCTAGACCCAGAATGGGCCTGGAGTCATGAATATCTGAGTTCAAATCTGGCCTAGACACTTACTAGCTATGTGACCCTGGGCAAGTCTCTTCACCTCTTTCTGCCTCAGTTTCCTCAACTGTAAAATAGAGATAATAGTACCACCTATCTCTTAGTCCTTTTCCCACTACAGTACCTTCTGCATAAAGCCCTTCTGGATCCCCCATTGCCTTGCTCTCATTTGATATCTATTTTGTATCAACTTCTATATGTTCATCTTGTCTCCTCTGATAGAATGTAATCTCCTTGAGGGCAGAGACTGTGTCACTTTTGTTTTTCTATCCTCAGTACCCAGAGGCACACACAGTTGTGGGGCTTAATAAATGCTTCCTTGGTCAACTGATTATTGCAAACTACCTCTCACAGTCATGAGAACTAAGAGAAATCAGATGTTACTGGGAATGATTTCTGCATTGTACAGAAGCTTGATTGATAAAGTTAAAAAACAAAACTAAGAAAAATTTTCCTTTGGTCTATTGGAAAATAGACGCAGAGAAAATAGCCTAAAGAATCACTAAGAGAGGCAGTATTGTATAGAGTATAAGAGTGGTAGAATTACAATCAGGAAGTTTTTGTTGCTGTTCAGTTGTTTCAGACTCTTCGTGGCCCCTTTGGGGGTTTTCTTGGCAGATACTAGTGTGGTTTGCCATTTCCTTCTCCAGCTCATTTTACAGATGGGAAAACTGAGGCACACAGGGTTAAGTGACTTGCCCGGGGTCACACAGCTAGGAAGTATCTGAGGCCAGATCTGAACTCAGGAAGATGAGTCTTCTGGACTCCAGACCCAGTGCTTTATCCACTATGGTGCCACCTATCTGCCCTATATAATCAGGAAGACCTGGGTTTAAATCTTGCCTAGCTATGGGTGAACAACTTAACCTATTTGAGACTCAGTTTCCTCATGTGTAAAATGGATATGTTAATATCTACAGTTCCCACCTCACAGGTTGAGATGAGGTTCAAATATGTGTATTTTATAAATTTTAATGTGGAACACAAATGTTAGTGAGGAGGCAGTATGATGATAGGGAGCTAGCCTTGTAGTCAGAACGGTCCGGATCAGTCAAAGGAATCCAGGTTCAGATCCTGCTTCAAACCTCCTGGATGTGGGACCTTAGATAAATGCCTTAACCTCTCAGTGTCCTAAGACTGTATGTAAGTTGCACATAAACATTGGCAAAGGAAGCCTCTGAACAGTAGCTCCCCACATCGAGGAAATCACAGATCCAGAAAAAAAAGTGGTTATTAATAAAAATTAATTTATAGCCATAGCGATCACTCTGGAGGCTGGAATATTGTGTCTCTAAAAGTTACCTTCTAGTTCTATTTGATTTTATGAGGGGAAAGAAAAGGCTATACAAATCTCTTCTTGTGAAATCTCCAAGAACAGATTGGGGCAGCTATGTGGTGCGGTGAATAAAGTGCCAGACCTGGAGTTAGAAAGAGTTAAATTAAAATACGGCACTGGGTACTTACTAGCTGTGTGACCCTGGGTAAGTCACTTCACTGCTATCTGCCTCAGTTTCCTCTACTGTAAAATAGGGATAATAACACCATTTACCCATAGGGTTGCTCTGAGGATCAAATGAGACAGTAGGTGCTATCTAGATGCTTATTACCTTTCCTCCCAATAAACCATCTTTTTTTCCTGTTCTTTTTGTTCATGATGGGGTTCCCTGGTTTGCAAAGAGGAATGTTATATAACACGTCCCTGACTTTTGTACTATGGGGCCATCCTTTAGGAAGACCCACGGCAGCCATCTCTGAAGACTCCTGGGATCTTTGGGCTACCCTTGGGCCTCTTTTGTGTCTCCAGCTCTCAGCAAGGTGCCCGGCACGTAGAAAGGACTTCATAAATGTTTGTTGATTGATGCTGACTTCCACGCCCTTATAGAAGTTATATTCTGTATACCATATATACTGTCTCAAAGTCTGGCTAGGGAAGATGCGATATGACCTGTTCCTCTTCTCTATCAGTTAGACCTAGTACTACTGTGACTGATCATGCCCTCAATTTCCTAGTTAACACAAAATGGATACCCAATTGTAACAGCACCTGAGTAGTTCTGGACCTGGAATTAGAAAGATCTGGGTTCAAATCCTGCTTCTTATTATGCTGTGGCATAGCAGCATGAGAATAGCCTCTACATTCCATTATTTCATTGGATTAAAGTGCAAATTTCCCTTCACCTAGTCTTTCCTCACTCTAGTCAATCCTATACACTGCAGCCAAAATGATTTTCCTTAAGCACAGATCTGATAATGCCACTCTACTCAATAACTTCCACTGGCTCCCTATTCCATTTAAAAGCAAACATGAATTCTCCTGTTTAGTCTTTAAAGCCTTTCAAAACCTGTCCTCAGTCTATCTTTCCAGCCTCATTGTCTGTTACTTCTCTTCTCATATGAAGACAAGACTGGGCTTCTCTCTATTACTCACAGAAGACATTCCATCTCCCTGCCTTTGCCCTGACTCTCATACCTGGAATATACTCCCTTCTCACATTGGCCTCAGAAAATCCCTCTTTTCCTTCAGGAGGCAGACTAAACACAACCTTCTATATGAAGCCTTTCCTAATTTTGCCCCTATGGTCAATGGGTAGTATTCTCCCTCATGAACTGTTTTGCATTTAACTGCTTAGTATTCTCTTTAGATTTATTCTGTATATATTTATGTAGACTTATCTCCCCATTAGAATGTAAGCTTCTTGTGAACAGGGATCATTTCTGTCCCTAGCACAGTGCCTGGAAGATGGGGACAGACCTGCAGTTCCTACCCTCTGTCAACTCTAAGTGTTGGAGGAATGCCACTGTTTGTGAAAATTACTGTCTAATCCTTTTTAGTGTTATTAAGGAAAAGAAAAAGTCCCAAAATCTCCAATAGTGTACCAAATAGGACTTGAAGGCAACCTTCAGAGACATGATATTTTAACCATCAGACAGGCAAAGGGACCTGTCATTTCACTGGTGAAAGGAATGACCAGATGAGCAGATACCTTCTACCAACATAGGTCAGCATCTACTCTGAAACTTATAGACTTAAAAGAGTTGCCTTGTCCATGGAGAGGTTAAAGGACTTGTCCGGGGTCACACAACCAATATGGGTCAAAGGTAGAACTTGAACCCAGTTTTTCCTGGCTCTGAGGCCAGCTGTGGCAGGCAGGCTTTTTTTGCCTGACATATGGTAGACCCTGAATAAATACATGTTGATTTTTTTCCAGTTGGCAGATATTGCCAAGGCAACTCAATAAACTAGCGCGGGGACCATGAACTGGCCTGTCATTTTGAGCCTCTTGGATCTCTGGTTTCCTGATCTGTAAAATGGGGATAATAAGAGCTGCAGTGCTTATCTTACAGAGTTATTGTGAACACGCAGTGAGATAATGTGAGGGAAAATGTTTGGCAAACTGTAAAGCCCCGGAGAGATGTCAGTTCTTGTTTTTATTTTGTGACTTCTGATGGATTCTGTAAAGTCATTTTGACACGACGTTTGGTCATCCTTCCCTAAGTCCTTGCTAAGGGCAAATTTAGCCCAAGCTCATTTCTTTCTACTAAAAAATACATGATCTAGGCAAGCATTTTATATTCCCTAAATGTCATTCTAACCTTCGTTGAAGGCTTTATTTCTGCAGCTACAGCTAGTACCAGCAAATCTTGTGTTTTCCAATTTTAGTAACTAAAGTCAGTAATTTGTAGAAGATAAGAGTTCAGTTTCCAGGTCACTGCAATTTCCCCAGAACAAGGATAGAACATGGTAAATGATATACTAGTTTTATTAGTTACCACTATTAGAGTATAGTATCTATCTATCTATCTATCTATCTATCTATCTATCTATCTAATCTATGTATGTATGTGTGTATGTATCTATCTTTATCTATCATGTCTATCCATTCATCTATCTCTTTATCCTTCTATCTATATCCATCTCTCTCCATCTATCCAACCAGTTCTCTCTCTCCCCTTCCCTCCCTCCCTTCCTCTCTCTCTCTCTTTCTTTCTCTGTCTCCCTCCCTCTCCTCTCTCCCTCCCTCTCTCTCTGTCTCTCTATCTCTCTGTCTCTCTCTCTTTCTCTGTCTCTCTCTCTCCCTCTCTCATCCTTTACTGACTTAGGAATTACTACATTCTGAATAGTCACCATACCCCCTCCTTCCTCTGTCTATTTGTTTGTATCATAAATTTACTTAGACTTAATAGGAACCAGCTGTTAATTCCGTAAGAAGAAGGATACTGGGGAAAACCTATTCATCAATCAATTCATTTCTGAGTTGCCTTGGTAACATCTGCCAAATTGGAAAAAAAAAACTAATGGAAGACTTGAACTTTAAATATAAAAAACAATTGAACACAGAGGCCATTCCCAAAGCTGCTATAACATAGCACATGGGTATCACATGGGTCTATGGACTATATATAATACATGAAAAGATAAGGAAAAATTGAACTTATTCAGGAAAAAAGAGTCTACATATTTATTAGAGGCAGAAATGACATGGTAGAATGTAAGCTGGACTTGGAGTCAGTGTACCTAGGTTAAGATCCTTGTCTATCTACTTATTTACTATATTGTGACCTTTGACAAATCACTTCTCCCAAAGGCCTCAGTTTCTTTATTGGTAAAATGAGGGAATCAGACTAGATGGACTAAGGTCCATTTAATCTATAAATTCTATGATCCTACATATTTAAAATAGTACCATATATACTCATTTAGAATTTAGCCAGACTATCTTTTAAAACAGCCCTATGGAGGTGGCCAGGTAGCACAGCGAGTAAGAGCACCGGCCCCAGTGTCAGGATGACCTGGGGGATCGAATCCAGGCTCAGACACTTAGCATCCACCCAGAAACACCTGGCTGTGTAACCTTGAGCAAATTACTTAACCCCAATTGCTTAAAAATAAAATAAAATAAAATAAAACAGCCCTATGGGGAGAATCAAACTAAGGGAAACTCAATCATATATTTAAGGCAACAAGTATTTATTATCTACTATATCCCAGGTACTGTGCTCAGCACCAGGAATACAAAAGACAAAAAAAAAAATCCCAACATTTGTAACCTCAAGTGGCTTATATTCTACCAGGGGAGGCATAAATATACATATGTGTATATAATAATGATAATAAAAATATATATACATACACACAATATATAAGATAATTTGAGGAAAAGGGGAAAAATACTTTCCAAGATATTGTGCTTAAGAAAACAATTATCAAGGAAAATAAATTAACTCTTGGGCAGCTAGGTGGTACAGTGGATAGAGTACCATGTGTAGAATTAGGAAGATTCATTTTCTTGAGTTCACATCTGGTCTCAGAAACTTACTAGCTGTATGACTCTGGGCAAGTCACTTAACCCTGTTTGCCTCAGTTTCCTCATCTACAAAATAAGCTGGAGAAGGAAATGGCAAACCACTTTAGCGTCTTTGCCAAGAAAATCCCAAATGGGATCATGAAAAGTCAGACATAAGTGAAAAATAACCGGACAAAAATTAACTCTGGAGCCTATTGACCATAAAACTCAATTTTTAAAGAATTGGGTTCTCTTTAGAGAATAGAACACAGACCTGGAACTGCTCAAAGGCCACCTAATACCACCCCTTCATTTTACAGATAAGGAAACTGAGGCCCAGGGAGAGGAAGTGACTCAGTGACCCACAGGGATTAAGAATCAGAGGTGAGATGTGGGCCAGCAGATTCTCTGACTCCAGAAGTGCTCTGTCCTCTGGTTCACACCACCTTTCTCAGGAGTGCTGTTTTATTTAAACCAAACAAACAATCACATTTTGTTCTCCTTCTTCCAGAAAGAATCAGAGAGAATTTTCAAAAGGAAGAAAATCTGCCCTCCTGCCCTGCCTTGCCTCTAACAAGAGCAAAGACCCTTGTATTAAGAATATAAACAATCCCCCGGAAGAAAGATGGCTTTGATGCACAGCAGAGGTCCCTCAAGAAGCCAGAAAAGCTACTGCTAAATGTTCCACTAGCTGCCATTTTTCCAAATAAAACCTTGAAGATAGACTCTCTCTGTTACTCTTTTGAAAGGCCTAAAGTATTACAAATTAGGTAGTTAGTTGGTGTGTCTAATTGCTTTGTGGTTCTCATTTTTGTGTGGCAATCTAACACAAATACATGCTTTTATGTGGAATGGTCTATTAGGTTACACAGCTGTTTTCATTGAATTTTATTATGCTCATAAAACTTTCATAACATTCATAAAAGTAATATTGTAAAAGAGTATTTTTCCACAGTCAGAAGCATGGGCAGTGGTCAAAAATGACAGATTCACCATTAAATGTGAAATGCCCCCTGACAGCTCCAAGATTAAATAACTTCACACCACTACTCATTTTTCATCCATAAATGAGATAACTCCAATTTTGGTCATTTGTTCTCAATTTCTAAAGCTGCTTCCTTACAAATTTTCTTTTTACTTCAGAGACTCGGTAACCCTGGGTCAAGTGATATGCATACTATGGGCGCTAAATAAATACTCACCAAGTAAGTCTGAGGATCTCAAATTTTCTTTCAGAAATGTAACAGACATAACAGCACTGCCTAAAAAAAGGAAATTATCATTAATGGCAAACCTTATGACATTTACTCTACCAACAGTTAATTGCCAAAAGAAGTACAGGCAGTTTCCAATTTAGAAAGGCCCAATTTATGAAATTTCCTTATAGATAAAATCAGCTGTAACTAGGGTAGAGTGATCTGAACTTTCCCTAGGTTGCTTAAATTTAGAAGTACCAATAGCTCCATGCTGGGACAATTCCCTTTCTGGTGGCCACCCCTTCCATCTGGGACATCTACCTTCCCACTTCCATAGTCCTTCAGCAGTGTAGAAACTTTGGGGTGTAGCACATACTTTCTTTCACCCTAAACAACTGCAAATTCCCCTGTTGCTTCCCCCTCCTCCCTTCTCCTCCTTCCTCTCTTTTCCCAAGTACAAAAATTCCCAGTTATGACTCTGCCATGTTTTGCTAGGGAATCACCTTTGAGACTTCCAGAACTTTCTGTCTCTTCTTGCTCCTATTGAAAACACCCTGGAATCCTGTTCTTTCCCTTATGATGCTGGGGAAGCCTAGGATTCCTGCCCCTACCTACCCTCTGATGCAGAGAACCTGTTTTCTTTTCCTACTCCCATGCCACACTTGGACATCTCATTTCTGATAATATGACCAATTATAAAAAAGAGTATGGGGAGTCATATTCCTGGTGTCCCAAGCTAAAACTTGGAATGAGTTTTCCCATAAAACCAGTATTCCAAATGGGGTTATGTTCCATAGTACCATAGGTACCACATTTCGGCTATATTGTGGGTTAAGTGGGGCTTTGGGGATTGGTCAGATCCTCAAATACCATCCAGAGCACTATTTTATAGGAAAATGTGCTTCAGATTCCTAACTACTGAATTACAAGTTACTGTAACTTTTGTTATTAATTGGATACTACCAATACTACAACAAATCCAGTTATTTGGCCTACCAGAGGGAAGCAGAGATGTAGACAACCTAAAATGGTAATAAAAAAACTGTGCTTAATTTTGGAATTTGTTTTTGTATTTCCATTTGAATGGGCAGTTAGGTGGTACAATGTATAAGAGTGCCAGGTCTGGAGTCAGGAAGATTCAGCTTCCTAAGTTCAAATCTCATCTCATATTTTTACTGTGTGTCCCTGGGCAAGTCATTTTACCTTGCTTACCTGAGTTCCTCATTTGTAAAATGAACTGGAGAAAACAATGGCAAACTACTCCAGTATCTTTGCCAAGAAAGCCCCAAATGAGGTCATGAAGAGTCAGACAGGACTGAAAATGGCTGAATAAAAATTCCATTTGAATATGGATACATCAGGTGTGCTGGGAATTCCATTTGAGCAGAATAATGAACTTTGTAAAGCTCTGATTCAAAATAAGCTGGGAACCTGTCCAGTTTTCTTTTATTTTGCCCACGTTTCAACTCCATTTTAAGCATTAAGATAAGCAGAGCTGTCCTCTTATAAACCTCCCCTACAACAGGCTCCCTTAGGAATAGGTCTCTAACAAAGCAAAATAAACAATGGGAGTGAGAGATGTCAACAAAGGCAGGATTTAATTGGAGGAGGTGTTAACTGTCAAACTTGAAAATGAGATTTGCTATGGATAAGCTGACACGTGGAGAACTTTCTTGTTAAATTAAGAACCGCATACTTCATTCATGGTTAGAGGAGGAAGGGAATTTAGAAATCATCTTGGTCAACTTGAATCAGGTATAAATTAAAACACTAAGGTTCTCTCTTGCTTCTCTGTCTCTCTCTTCCTTGTGTTTTCCTCTTCTTCCTCTGTCTCTCTCATCCTTCTCTCTCTCTTCCCTTTCCTCTCTCTTCTCTTTCTCTGCCTCTTCCTTGTTTCTCTCTTTCTTTCCTGTCTCTCCCCCTTCTCTGTCTCTCTTCCTCTTCTATATCCCTCTCTTCCTTCCATTTCCCTCTTCTTTCTGTCTCTCCTCCATCTCTCTCTCTCTCCCTTCTCTGTCTTTCTCTTCTTCCTTTCTCTCTCTAACTTCTATCTTTCTTCCTTCTCTGTTTCTCCCCTTTCTCTTTCTTCCTTTTCTGTCTCTTTCTTCCTTCTCTTTTCCCCCCTTCTCTGTCTCTCTCTCCTTCCTCTATCTCTCCCTCATCTGGCTTTCTTCCTTCTGTCTCTCAATCCTTTCTCTCTTTTCCTTTCTGTTTCTTTCTTCCTTCTCTGTCTTTCCCCCTTCTCTCTTTTATGGTATGTCTTATTTCTCTGTATCTCCATCTATCTCTTCTCCCCTTCCCTTCTCTCTGCCCCCTTCCCAATATGTTCCATCAGAACTTAAGATCTAATTTAATGCTACTATTTCCAGGAGTAAAAACCTTTAGTAAAGACTTATCCACAATGACAGACTTTCAGAAGCATAAACAGTCATCTTCTTCAAGTGATACCCTACAACATAATCACCAAATGGTGAAGGAGTTGGACCCCTCTCTCTCTCTCTCTTTTTTTTTTTTGCCTTTTGGAGGGCAATTGGGGTTAAATAACTTGCCCAAGGTTACACGGCTAGCTTTTTTGTGTGGGTGTTAAGTCTCTGAGGCCAGAACCGAACTAGGGTCCTCCTGGCTCTGGGACTGGCGCTTTACTCACTGTGCCACCTAGCCACCCCAGTGTTTGCTGATGATAACTATTATATACATTTTTTTTCTTTGTTTTGGAGGGCAACTGGGGTTAAGCGACTTGCCCAAGGTCCTATGGCTAGTTTTTGTGTTAAGTGTCTGAGGCCAGATTTGAACACAGGTCCTCCTGACTCCAGGGCCAGTGCTCTATTGACTGTGCCACCTAGCCACTCCTGGGCCTCTCTTCTTCTAAAGGAGGCCCATTTTGCTTCCAGAATTGAGCCTGTATCTGTCACTTTACAACATTTACCCATTGGTCCTAGTTCTAGAACCCTCTGGGTCCAGGAAGAACAAGCCTTATCCCTCTTCTGTGGATATCTCAGTGCCTATCCCTGGAGTACAGAGGGAACAGAGTCTTCTCATTCATGGAGAACAAGAGACAAGATGCTCATGGATTATGTTCATAATACATTGCCCAATTTGAAAGAAACAGTAGTATCAGTCATAGATTTAAAGGTCCCAGTACATGCCTCTCCTCTGTTAACATGCACAAAATAAAAAATCCCAACCAAAAGGAAGACATTGCTCACATATAATTTTAGAATCAGAAGGGACGTTGGAAATAATCGCATTTGTTCCTTTTGTTTTACATATGAGGAAACTGAGCCTCTGAGAGGTTAACTGATTTCCTTGAGGTCACACAGCTGATTAACAGCAGAGCCAGGACTAGAATCCAGGTTCTAGGTTTCCTAGTTCAGTGCTCTCTTGAGTGGAAGAAATAAAAATTTAATTGCAGAAAGAAGAATGTTTTAAAAGTGGAGACAAAGTAAAAAGGACATAACCAAGCAGTGTCACAAGCATAAAATATGAGAGTTTAACATCAACTCACATTTACTAAGGATTCAGGGGTATGTGGGAGCCAGGAGAGAACTGATTGTTAAATTTTCAGTGTGATGTATAACCTATATCAAATTGCTTGCTGTCTTAGGGAGAGGGCAGGAAACGGAGAAAGAGAATCTGGAACTAAAAAACATTTTAGGGGTAGCTAGGTGGCACAGTGAATAGAGCATTGGCCCTGGAGTCAGGAGGACCTGAGTTCAAATCTGGCCTTGGATACTTAACACTTACTAGCCATGTGACCTTGGGCAAGTCACTTAACCCCAATTGCCCTGCCTTCCCCCCTCCAAAAAGCAAAAACAAACAAATAAAAAACATTTTAAAAGAAATGTTAAAAATTGTTTTTACATGCAATTGGGAAAAATAAAATGTTATTTAAAAATAAATTTTTAGTATGAGTATTTATACCTCAGAAACTGACAAATGCTACAAATCAGGTTAATTTATTATTTTTTTGTAATCTAGAAGTAAGAAAGCAATGAAGAAAATGTTCATAGTGTAGATTCAATGAAAAAGTATGTCATTCTTGCTGGACTTCTCTGTCCCCCTATCCCTGAAAGTCAACTGTTAAATATTTACCAGCATATCATTGACTGAGATACAAACTATTAGAGCTTTGGTGAAAAAAATTAGCATCCCATCCAAAGTCCTTGTGCCATCCCATCCTTGCTCTCAAGGGGCTCACTTAAACAATATATAACAGCATCTACTTAAAGAGTAGACAAGGCCTGATGGCCATTAGGGTTTAGGAGCAGAGCAAATGGCAAATCTCATTGAACCACCAGCTAGAACAACAGGCAGATGGAAATGCCCAGGGGCAAGGGGATAACTGCATGCTAGGTGTTCAGGCCCTGTGGTCCTAAGGGCATAGATCCAGGATGGATGGCAAAGATGGATGACAAGAACTAATGGTCCTTAGGTTGGATGGTAAAGCCTCGTGGCTCCCATCTTTCTAAAAGGATTGTAGTTTGTAACTCCTCCAGTGGTGTGGGATGGCTGTCTTCCTCAAAGTGGCGAAGTGGGTTAGAAGTCATGTCACTAACATCTGGGAAGAGGGAAGTGGGATTGAGATTTAGAGCAAGGTGTGAATGAGGCAAGGGTCAGCATCCAGCCAGAAGGCAGAAAAGGGAAAGGGTCATTGGCAGGAAGGTTGGGAGGGAAGGGCTGCCCCACAGAGCCTGCTCTTGATGGGCCTTCTAGCACCCAGCAGGATCTGGGGAGTAGATGAGTTGGGGGAAGGTGAGGGAAGGTCACCTAACATTGGTTGTTCCAGATAGGAGGAAGAAACCAATATCTTGTTTGTTAAAAGTCATGTTTTTTTATGCTGAACTTGACAAATACCAAATAAAATGAACATTTTCATATGCAAAATAGAAAAGAGAGAAAAAGAAGTTTAGAAATGTTCATGGAATCATGAATCTTTCTTGAAGATAGCTTGCTTTTCCTTATAAGTACTAAGTTTCAACCTGGAACTCTCTAAGCTGTACTGCTTGTCTCTGTTTTCTTTTGGCTTTCCTTCTGATTTCATGTATGCATTTTAAAAAATGCTTCAAGAACTCTCTTGTTTTCTTCCCTCTTGCCCCCCACTAGTTCCACACGTACATGCACACATAAAAAAGAAAGAAAAAAGGAAAGGAAACACTAAACATTTATAACAAATATGCATAGCTAAGCAAAACTAATCCCCATATTGTCTGAGTCTGATGTGTCTCATTCTTTGCCTTGAATCTATCACCCCTATGTTAGAGGTGAGTAGCATGATTCCTTTCGACCTTCTGGAATCATGATCTGTCATTGCTTTGATCAGTTTTTAAGTCTAAGAGTTTTTTCTTCATAATGTTGCTACTGTATAAATTTAGGAATTGATACAATTTTGTTAGGAGAATATAAATACTTTTTCTCAAAACTTTTGGAATAAGAGTAAGTTACTAAAGTTTAATCTAGCTAAACAAGAGACACTTTTTTAAAGGAAATGTTTCTGAAACACAGTTACTTGTAATTAAGTTTATCTTATGTAATGCGGTGGTTCAGCTCATGTAACAAGGTTAAGATGACAGGTTTGCTGAGCAAAAGAAGGGGGGAGGTATTCTGAGAAACACCTAATGAAATCAAATATCTGAGCTGAGTAGTAAATTTGAAAACAACAAGGAAGAGATTCACAAGATAAAGTATTACCTTGGATCTCTGTAATCAAAGATCTATTAAATTTCACCAGGCCACCTAGCTAGGCAGTTGCTATAACAACCGATAACCACTGACTAATAAACAGCTGGAGGGGGGAATGATCTTTGTGCCTCTAGAATTCTACGATGCAGCTTAATTTTTTTTTAAATTGGCTAGAAAATTGTGTTAAAGATCAAGAGTTTAATATTAAAAATAGTGTTAAAACTGAAAGGAATTTACACTGGCTCTTATTATTATAGGACAATGATAACTATTCAACATTACATAGACATATGCAATTTTTAAGGTCTGCTAAGAACCCAAGATAAGTATCCTCAAGGAACTTGCCTGTGATATCCATGCAATGGTTCAAAATATTTTTCCTTGACTGTTAAATTTCTAGAAGAATGGAATGCCACCTATGTTTTTCCATTTAGGTGGGGAGCCCTCTCCCCTTTTATCTGAGGAATATTAAATCACTTCATCTGTAAAATGAAGATGTTAGCCTCAGAGGTTCTTTTTAGCCATTGCCATAACTCGAAATCCTGACACCCAGGAAAAACTCTACAAAACAAGGACACATGCCCTCAAACTAACCTTTAAAGACAAATATATTTGGGTATGCATTGAGACAGAGCTCACTGCTAGGGGGACAGGGAGGTTTTTCATTGTTTATATCTGTATATCCAATGCTTAGCACAGTGCTTGGCATAGTAAGGATTTAATAAATGATCTGATTATCTATCTATCTATCTATCTATCTATCTATCTATCTATCTATCTAT
>NW_027187460.1:65003704-65004133 GCF_028583685.1 Petaurus breviceps papuanus | reverse complement strand
CTATCTATCTATCTATCTATCTATCTATCTATCTATCTATCTATCTACCTGCCTATCTATCCATCCATCCACCCATCTATTTATCTATCCATCCATTTATCCATCTACTTATCTATCCATTGACTCATGTATGTATGAATGTATCTGTCTGTTTACTATCTATCCATTTACTCATCTATCTATCCATCCATTTATTCATCTACTTATCTATTTATCCATTTACCCATCTATTTATCTGTCTATATCTATCCATACATCCATTTATCTTTCTATTCATTCATTTATCCATCTCTCTGCCTGTCCATCCATCCATCATCTATTTATCTATCTATGTATATATGTATGTATCTATTTTCCATCTATCTATCTATATCTATCTATCATCTATCTATCTATCTATCTATCTATCTATCTATCTATCTATCTATC
>NW_027187460.1:64989798-65003694 GCF_028583685.1 Petaurus breviceps papuanus | reverse complement strand
ATCTATCTATCTATCTATCTATCTATCTATCTATCTATCTATCTATCTATCATCTACCTATCTATCTCCAGCATATAATGCCTTATCTTTCTAACTCGATTATAAACCTTTTGTAAATAATGCCTGTGATTCACATTTTTCTTGGTTTCTCTATATTGCCTAGCAGGTTAACATAAATACTTTAAGTAATCAACCCACAAATATCTCTTGAGACCTCCTATGTTCAAGGTACTGTGGGGGAAAAGTATAAGATACAGTCTAGGCTCCAAGCAGTTTCCGATTTAGTTTGAGACCTAAGACACGCAGTGCTAAAAAACAGAAGTCAGCAACAATTTCTGACAAACTGCAGTATTTAATTAATTGACAAAGAAAAATAAGTGGGAGAGTTCTCAGCTGTCACTGCCAGTCTGAGAAGGTTTCATGGAAGAGGTAGACTTTAAAAAGAGTGAGTGGGATTTGGATAGGTAGAAAAATGAAGGGGGTAATGACCTGAATAGAGGCATGGGTTTGAGTCTCAGCACTTCCACTTTTTACTTGTATAACCTTGAACAAGATGCTTAATTTCTCTGGGTCTCAGTTTCCTCATCTTATTTTTTTTTTGTCTTTTTGGAGGGCGAAAGGCAGGGCAATTGAGCTTAAGTGACTTGCCCAAGGTCACACAGCTAGTAAGTGTTAAGTGTCTGATTTGAACTCAGGTCCTCACAACTCCAGGGTTGGTGCTCTATTCACTGTGCCACCTAGCTGCCCCAGTTTCCTCATCTTTAAATGTACTAGATAAAAGGGCAGCTAGGTGGCACAGTGAATAGAGTGCTGGGCCCTGGAGTTAGGAAGATTCATGACCCTAAGTTCAAATCTGGCCTCAGACACTTATCATCTTTGGGACCCTGGGCAAGTCCCTTAACTCTGGTTGCCTCATTTTCCTCATCTGTAAAATAAGCTGGAAAAGGAAATGGCAAACCACTCCAGTATCTTTGCCAAGAAACCCCCCCCAATGGGATCAAGAAGAGTTGGACGTGACTGAAAAGACTAAACAACAACAAAACCAACCAGAAGACTGAGCAGCAATAATAGAAGATAAACCCCAAGCGCTTTATGAGTCTAAATCTGTGATTCTGTGACTGTTAAATGAATCCTTTACAGTAGATCTGTGCCCTCCCCAACTCCAGTTGTCTGTGGTCCTTAGGATGGAAAACATTGCTATTATCAGCTCATCAGCAGCATTTAAGTGCCCATTATATGCCAGGCACTATGCTAGGCACTAGGGATAAAAACAGGTGTGCTCATAAATGTTCAACAATACCTTTCTTGGAAAAATGTATACACAATACACTTTTAAGCTTAATTTGCATTATTACCATTTTCTCCATCTCTTTCTTAAGTCTAGACAATTGGAGAGAACTAACAGCATCACAGATGTTGTCCTGACTTGTGCATGAACTGGATTTAAGTGAGGCAGAGTTGCTCAAAGTCATCAACAAAGCAATAAATCAAGCCCTGATTTGCAGCATCCACTGAAAATTTAATAATTGTCTCTCAAGAGCCTGCCTGAGCTGGCTCCAGCACACACCTGAATACAAATAGAACAGTGAAATAGAACCTTTCCTTACAGAATCCATGAATGAGATTACATTCTGCTTTGATGTGGGCAATCAGAAACTAAGAGGTCTTAAGCATTAGAGGGAGAAGAAAAAAGGAACATTTTAAGGAAACATATAACCACAATGGGTAGAATGGATTAAATATTAAAGTGGGCAAGAAATTAGACACTGGAACACCCAACAGGAAGATGATGCAGTAATTCTAGTCATCTGGTCATAGCCTGAACTGACCAGTATGGCAGTAAGAAGGTAAAGGAACAGAAATACTTGAGCATTTTGTTTGTTTTATTCAACAAATGCAATGCCCATTACTACTACTGCTAAATACCAGTGCACTTGCTGAATGAAACAAACTTACTGTAACCCTCTCTGGCCTATTCTCGCAACTTGTACTTGGAGGTTTGCAGGGGGAGTCTTCAGAAAGGTGACTGAACTCAGGTTCAAATGGGTAACCTTATGGGTAACCACTCTGATTACTGTATGGCAAACAAGCCCCTATTGGTATACTTTTCATTATCAATCAGGCAGTTGATACAATTGACTCTTGGTAAAGGCATTTATTTACTAAGACATATAGAAATAAGAGCAGATATAAAACATTCTCCCTATAAACCTAGGATATATTCTCTATTCAAAACACACCTCAATGAGAAGAGTGGGCACAGGGTACAATGGTAATGAGGCACACGTGTAGGAAATACGTGTCCAAGGAGCTCACAACTAGAGCACTGCATGTCCTTAATGTCTTTTCCCTTCTGGCACAGTCCTTGTAAAGCTCTCCACTGGGTATAGGATATCTGCTTGACAGCGTATTCAGCTGAACTTCCAGGGTACACTCCTCTTTAAAGTTCAGTTCCAAATGACCAAGACCAGCTCTCTCTTGAGTACATAGCTGGTTTTCTTCTCTGCTTCCAGGGATCATATTCCCTGAAGGTCTTTCTAACTTCAAGTGACTACCTCTCCTTATTTACATTTATCTACATATACAATGTATGTATGTACTTTGAACTATCTCCAATTGACTTTCTAACTGTTAAATGAGGGTGTCTTCTTCTAGATGAACAGTTCTTCTGTTAGCCATGACTGATTGGCAGTAGGTGTAGGGAGGAGTGAATATCCTAGAAAGTATCCTAGAAGAAGATTCCAGAAGAGTTATATTCTTCCTTGAATTCAGGCTCCTACCAGAACTCTTTGGAAATGATAGGGCTTTTTGAGGGTTATTTATGAGTTTGACCATCTTCTATCAGCCAATGGGAGGCCGTTCTTCTAATCCAATCATTCTTCCTAGACTTTTAACACCATAGCACACTGTTAACATATCAATACCTCATTTTTCTCAAGTGAAAACATTTCATCATCTCGTGATTACATCTTGGAATTTCATGAACTGTAGAAAGCTTGCTTCATACACTACTTATTATTTCAACCAAAAATTCTAAATGATTGACAGATGGTCTTCAAATTCATGATATAGTGTCTGCTTGACATTTTGCAATTGAAGTCTCTGATAAATAAAAGTATGTATTGAGTAACCTAATTCCATATTTTATCTTCTGAAACAACGTCTTACATCCTGTATAAGATGTAAGTGTGACCAAGTATGGCTAGATCTATGAACTTGGATGGCGGGGATATTACATCTTTATTCAAAAGAATTTGTTTCCTTGGTAGTTCTAGATATTTTATTTTATACATTTAAAAATATTTTTCCCAAGAAGGGGTTCATAGATTTCACCAGGCTGCCAAAGGGGGTCTTAATTCCCCAAAGGTTAAAAACCCCTGCCCTAAAGTGACTTTAGGTTGCTATTGCTGTTGTTCAATTGTTTCAGCCATGTACAACTATCCATGATTCCACTTGAGGTTTTCTTGGCAAAGATGCTAGAGTGGCTTGCCATTTCCTTCTGCAGTTCATTTTACAGAGGAGGAAACAGAAGCAAACAGGGTTCAGTGACTTGCCCAGGTTCACACAGCTAGTAAGTATCTGAAGCCAAATTTGAACTCAGGTCCTCCAGACTCCAGGCCCAGCACTCTATGCACTGCACCACATAGTTGCCCTGGTAACTTCAGAAGGTCTTCTTATCTCAATCCAGAGTCCCTTCCTAGTAGAGTACCTAGGGTTGGAAAGAAGCTTAGAAATCATCTAATCTAAGCATCTCATTCTACAGAGGCCCAGAAAAATTAAATAACTTGCCCAGGATTTCACAGGAAGTAAAAGACAGCAGAACCAGAATTTGAATTCAGGTTCTCTGGCTCCAAATTTAGTGCTCTTTTCACCATGGTACTTCCTCTTAAAAAGCAGCTAGAAAGAAAGCACTATTCCTTTGTACAGAGCAGATCAAGACAATTCTTATCTCCTTCTCTCTTTCACCTTTTTTTTCCTCTTGATGGATAGAAAACAATTCTTCTGTCTCATAAGAAGAAGCCCTTCTTATTCTTGCTTATATTGGAAACCACACCAAACTTTAGCTGTTTGGCAAAAAACCAGCTTCCTTAAATATATTATATTGTTGTAAATAATAAATGTCCATTTATAAATAAATAAATGTCCATTTCTTCCCTCCCATCTCAATAACCGAGGCCTAACTGTAATTGTACTGAGGTTATGCCCAGAGACCCTGGTTGTCTAGGAAGTAATATGTTCTGAACCCTGGAAAACACAGGAGCTGAATTTTCTTATCAAGTATTTTATTTCCTTCCTCCTCATAGGGCAGTGGATGAAATACTGTGTGTGAAGTATTCTACTGTAAAATGCAGCAAAATATCATCATCATCAACAGCAACAACAATAAACAGAGAACTAACTTCCTTGTCCTGTGGAGGGATGTAGCTTCCAATGGCCAAATCAAAGTAACCACTTCCTGAATACAGCCCCTTCTGAAAAGTGGCCTGTCAGGCCGGTTCTTGTCAATCAAATCCCATTAACCCCATACTCTGACATCATGATTTCTCAGAGACGCTATGATCTTCACTTGTGATTAATTGCTCTTTGGCAGTGACTCACTAGCAACTTCTACTTTTTTTTTTTTTGCTCCCACCCTCATTACTTGGTCAAAGGTATGATAAGAACAAAGACCACATTTACTCTTGTGATATGTTTCTATTTCTTTGTTGACATTTTCATGCTTAATCATGACAGGGAATCAGAGAGATTAAGTAAGCTTTTAGTCTGGGGGTCTTAATGTAAGTTTGTGTGTATGTGTATTTACATGTGAGATGGACCTCTCTGGCAGTCTTTGGTGAAGCCCTTGGACTCCTCAGAATAGTTTTTAAATGTACAGAATAAAATGAAATAAAATAAAATATATAGGAATGCAAAGAAACCAATTCTATTGAAACTGAATGATCAAAATATAGGATGTACCAAAAGTGTAAGTGCAGTTTAAAATTGGTTGGTTGGTCATTGCCCTTTATTCTGGAGGAGGACCAAAATGACATCACCATAATGAGTCAAGGTCCCGTGTGTCCTGCTGCGGCTGATCAGACCAATACAAGCTCAGAAGGCAGACTGAGTACAGATAGTTCACATGAACGTTTGGAGTAGAGATGGCTCTAAATGTGCACATCTCATATTTCTTTTGAGCTCACCGAGCACAGCACCTTCTCTGATGGGGGCACGCCACACCAGATGGTCCTATGCTAGTGTCTCTCATGTCTCACAATCAATTCCAAAGTTCTTCAGAGACACCTTGAGAGTTTCCTGGTATTGCTTCTTCTGACCTCCATGTGAGCACTTGTCTTGCATGAGTTCTCCATAAAATAGTCTTATAGGCAAACATATGTTAGCACTGAAACAACATGTCCAGCTCATTGGAGTTGCACTCTCTGAAGCAGAGTTTAAATGCTTGGCAGTTTAGTTCAAGAAAGGACTTCAGCGTCTGGTACCTTATCCTGCCAGGTGATCTTCAGAATCTTCCTAAGACAATTCAAATCAAAGGGAAGCATTCAGTTTCCTGGCATGGCACTGGGAGACTGTCCAGGTTTCACAGGCATACAGCAATGAGGTCAGCACGATGGCTCTGTAGACCTCCAGTTTGGTAGGCAGCCCAATACTTCTTCTCCCTCACACTTCCCTTCAGAGCCTTCCAAACACTGAGCAAGTTCTGGCAATGCGTGTGCCTACCTCATCATCTACGTGGACATCCCTGGAAAGTATACTGCTAAGGTAAGTGAGCTTATTCACAGTGTTCAAGCTTTAATAGTGGAAAACTGCACTAAGACTTTTTTAGGATACCTTATATTAAATAAAACAAGTTCACAGACTGCAGGTTAAGAAACCTGACTGAGAAGAGTCTTTACTTTGAAATTCTTATTCCTTCATATTCATGAGAGGCAGTATATTTGCAGTCAAAAAGGTCTGGGTTCAAATCTGCCTTTTCTACTTAAGTAGTTATGTAATGCCGGCCAAGTCACCTAACTGCTCTGCCTCATTTCCTCATTTGTAAAATGGAGACACTAACACGTTAGTAACTACCTGTCAAGGATGAGGATTTCATTGGCACAGGAAACTCTCCCACCAATGTAGATAGGCATCTTCTCTGAAACTCAAGAGTCTTAGAGACTTATTTAGAGCACTGAAAAGTTGTGACTTGTCCAGGATCACTCAGTCAGCATATCAGGGTCAGGACTTAAACCCAAGTTTTCATGCCTAGTTTTCCTGTGCTTAGCAGTGCCTGACCCATAGTAGGCAGTTAAACATTCACCAACTGACTCACTAACTGATAGGGTTTTAAAGCCAGATTTCTATCCATGATTCCACATTGCCTTTCTTGCAGGCTGTTAGGAGGATCCAATGAGATAATGTATATAAAGAACTTTGCCAACTTTAAAATACTTCATAAATATCAGTCCTTATTATTGTACTAAAGAACAGCGATGAATATTCAGAGTGACCTAGCAGTCATCATTACCAAACGGTTGCTGGGTCCCTGAACTAGATGTTACACAATGAGGTAAAAGACCTGGTTAAATAAATTCAACAATGTATACAGGGTGTCCCAAAAGTCTCAGCCCAGTTTAAGGCTACTAAGAGTAAACAAGCAAACAAATAAACAAAGAACAAAAACAAAACTTTAAAAAAGAAAAACCTAAGCATGAAACTACACTAAGACTTTTGGGACATCCTGTATAAGTACTTAAGAGCAACAAATCATTTTCCTCAATGAGGTAACCAAGGGGAGCTTACAAAAGATTGAACCAAACACCTAAAAGGGTAACAATACTAGGAAGGAAACCGTGGTTAAGTAACCAAAGCTTGGTAGCATCTAGTTTTCAGATGGACGTGTGTGTGTGTGTGTGTGTGTGTGTGTGTGTGTGTGTGTGTGTGTGTGTGTTAAGGATGAGTAGTCAGGGAAGGCTTTGTAGATGTCAGACTTTTAAGGTAGGACCTGTTTTTTTTTTTTTTAAAGCAATCAGGGTTAAGTAACTTGCTCAAGGTTACATGCCCAGTTATTTCTGGGTGTGGTGCTAAGTATCTGAGCCCGGATTCAATACCCCAGGTCATCCTGATACCAAGGCTGGTGCTCTTACTTGCTGAGCCACCTGGCCGCCCCAAAGGTAGGACCTTCTGTGAACATAATTAGATTCTAATTTCCTTACACTTCTTCCTTCATCAATGACTTTAAGCAAGGCTTAATTCAGGCTGCATGTTATAGTGGAGGGTTCAAACCCTGCCTCTCTCACTTTCTACCTGTTGGGCTTTGGATAAGTTGCCTCCCTGGGTATCATTTTATTCATTATAAAATGAGAGGCATCTAAGGACCCCTTCCAGTTCCAGATCTATGCTTTTTGTTTTTATGCAAGAGACATAAATGGAAAGGATGACCTTGGAGGAAGGCGTACTGTTACAGTCCCATTTCTCTCATTTCTCTCTCCTTGATAGGTTATCTGAAGGTTCTCAGAGGAATGCACAGCCCTGTAATTCTAACCCAGGAGAAGCAAAAAGGAAAATGGATCAAAAAGAAAGTTTGCGAGAAGGAGCTGGACCAGGCTGGACAAAAGGAATGCTCTGGGCCTTGCAACTTAGCCATCTGGCCGCTCCTTCAACTTAAACTGATGTGTTCTGAAGAGACAAAAACCAGTCCAGTTGGAGGAGACTGAAAGATAGTTTTCAAAGAAGGGTTTTTTTTTGAGGGGGGGCAGGGGGAGGGTGAGGAAGGAAGCCTTGTGTGTACATGGATAAATTATTCAGGGAAAATATTTTCCTTTATTCTCTTCTCAAAATGTGGGGCATAAATGCCAAAAAATGAAATGCTTGAGAATTTACATGGCCTTTCTCTGTCCCTCTCTGTCTTTGACTCTCTCTCCTCTTCAACTTTATTTGACAAGATACACAACCTCTTAGAGGGGAAAAAGCTAATTAAAATTTTTTACAAATGGAGTTTTAACATTTAACATTTTGGTTGCTTTGCCCACACCTGCACGAGTACACGGCTATCTCTTAATCTACCTAGTCAAGTGCATTCAAGTGTTTTGATGGGTTTAAAAGTCATTTAATGAATTTTTGTAAACAATATTATAAACTCTAGAATTATAATCCAGTATCTTTAATCATCTGGTTCCTAAAAGCAGTGTACATTTATACAGTATTAGCCTTAAAATCCATAATTAATTTTAAACTTTCTGATAAGCCAAACAACTAAAAATCAAAATTCTTTTAAAATTGGCTTATGGAGATTGCCACATGGCATTTAAATGAAGGGTTGAGTAAATTTTTAAAAGAAAAGAATCCCCCTTTTAAAGGTGGGGGAGGACAAATTTGTGATTTGTTTTATCAGTGTAAAGCAGTTCTCTATGAAGAAATTTGTCTACTGATGTAGACCAGCACCTACTTTGAAATCTAGTCTTAGAGAATTGACTGGAATATTAATAGGTTAAATGACTTGCCAAAGGTCACATATCCAGTATGTGTCAGAGGCAGGACTTAGAGCAGGCTCTGAGGTTAGTTCTCTAGCTCCTAAGGCATGCTATTACAAACAATACTTTTGGATCATAAATAAGTGCACCCCCTAATTAGGTGGCTTGATGTAATATATAAATGAGAGGTTTGGGAATCAGGAGACATGAAACTTAGGCCTAACTCTGCCGCAAACTTACTGATGTTCCCTGGGTACGATCTCAGCTAATGGAAATGGAGCTTCTCTGTAAGACACTGTGACCCATGATGGGGATGGGAGAAGGAAAGGGAGACAGAAGAGAGAAATCCCTACAACCTCTGGAAGAGGCACAAGGAAAAAGATACTGATCAGTCTCTTCTCAAGAGCTGCTGCATTCTCCTTGCCATCCTGGCTCTCTTCTAGACTGCCAGGGGCCATACTCTTTATAGTTGCTTTCTGCCTGACTGGGATAGTAAGCTTCCTTTTTATGGGCCACCAAAGTTTTGTTCAGTCAGCTAATGGAAAGCTGCCCTTTCCCCCAATTCCACCAAAGAAAACTTCTTCACAACTTCATAAAGAGGTGACAAAGTATTATCTCTTCTTTGCATTTCATTTAACACAACACCCTGTTGTTTTTCTTATCTGCCCCTTTGGTGATTTCATCAACTAGGCAGGGGTCATGGAACAGTGGTGGTAGAACTCAATCCCTCTATCACACAAACACATATATTTACATACCTATGTGCATATAATATACATGTATCATACATACATACATGTGTGTAATTTTTATGAACTTTCTAGAGGTGGTGCCTAAAGGGAGAAGCCTTCATAGGATTGATTTTGAGGAAGGGAATACATAATTGATACAAAATGAAAAGTCTAAAGGTTTTGTTTTCTTTTTGTCTGTGATGTCGATGCTGTTGGTCTCTGAAATAAGTTAGGTTATAGGCAGTTAGTCAGTCAATAAATATTTATTAAGTGCCTACTATAAGCTAAATTCTGAGAGGCCCTACAGTTTAAGGTGGAAGAATTAAACAAAGGAGACAGATATTTTTCTAGGGGAAAAAAGGAAATAGGTAGAACATTAGGCCTGGAGGAAAGAAATTCAGTAGGTTATTAATGCAGAGTGATGGGTGAAGAAGTAAGCTTTTATATGAAAAGTAATATGGAACCACGGGATGGTTTGCCAAAAGGATGGTACTTTTGAATTGATCACCTGACACTTGCATTTCTCAAGCTCTTCCATGAATTCCTGGTATTTCATAAGACATGAACAGGGGATTCTCTGAGAAAATATTGATGCTAATAATACTTTGCTTTTTAAAATATCAATTGTGAAATTGTTTAGATAAAAAAGTGTTCATTGTCAATCATCTAATAAACATTTATTAAACACCTACTATGTGTCAAGCATTTTGCTAAGCACTGAAGATGCGAAAAAAGACCAAAGACAGTTTTTGCCCCTTGGGGAGCTTATAGTCTAATGGGGGAAAACAACAAGTAAACAGCAATCTATATACAGGATAAATAGGAAGTAAATAATAGAAGGAAGGTGCTGGAATTAGGAGAGGTTGTTAGGGAAATTTTCCCATAGAAGATGGGATTTTATTTGGGACAGTGAAGAGAGATGTGTGGCAGAGAGCATTCCAGGGATGGAGGACAGCCAGAGAAAATGCCTGGAGCTGAGAGATAGAGTGTCTTGTTTGTGGAAGAGCCCAGGAGACCAGTGTCACTGGGTTGAAGACTATGTTTAGGGGAATAAGGTGTAAGAAGCCTGGAGAGGTAGAACGGTGCTGGGGTATGAAGGGCTTTGAATAACAAACAAAGTATTTTGTATTTCATCCTGGAGGCAAAACGAAGCCACTGGAGCTTATTGAGAGAGAGAGAGAGAGAGAGAGAGAGAGAGAGAGAGAGAGAGAGAGATGGTCCCATCTGCTCTTTAGGAAAATCACTTTATTGGCTGAATGAAGGATGGACTGGAGGGAAGAGAGACTTGAGGCAGGCAGAGCCATAAGCAGGCTATTGCAATAATCTAGGTGTGAGCTGATAAGGCCTACACAAACCTGGTGGCAATGTCAGAGGAGAGAAGGGGGCATATTGGAGAAATGTTGCAAAGGTGAAATCAGTAGGCCTTGGCAGCAGCTTGGATACAGGGGCTGAGAGATGGTGAGGAATCCAGGATGAGTCCTAGGTTGTGAGCCAGGGGGACTGGGAAAATGGTGTTGCCCTCTACAATAATGAGGAATGTGGGAAATGGGGAAGATTTAGGGGGAAAGAGAATGAATTTGGTTTTGGACAAGTATTGTGATTTTTCCATATGAAAACAGGCATAACTGCCTATATTTTGGCACTCCCTCCAATTTTCCTGACTTCTCTTTATCCCAAGAGAATTTTGTACCCCTATGGCCTCAGACCAGTATTTATGGGTATATTGAAATATTTTCAGCCTAAAATTGTCCTGTGAGCAGATTAATTTAGGAAATAACTGCCTTACACCAAGAAAGAACAGCTTTCATTTACACAGCCCTTTACTATGTACAAAGCATTTCCATTCATCATCTAAATGAGGGCCATTCAAAGCAGCGGTTGGAATGAGGGTCCTTGAATGTGAGGAGATCAAAAATGAGGAGAAGCTTTGGTTAGTCTCCCTGGCCCATGTCGATCCTTTATTTGGTGGCAAAAGCATCTCCAAATGAGGGATTACATAGTAACTCTGCCTCTGCACCAAGGAGTGGAAAAAGAAAACCATGCCTGAAGATTTAGGTGCTCAAAGGAGATTTAAAAGATATCCTTTACAATCCACAGCTTGTTCCCTGATACCACAGCACAAGGCAACAGGAAGGAATGTGCTGCTAATCTCCTTAAGGAAAGGGGGCAAAAACAGCACCAACAAACGACAATCCTCTAATGTTTTCTCTAGGGCAAAGCTGGACTCCCAAGGAGTTATTTATTAACTGGGATTCAGCTACCCCAAGTTAGTGCACGTTATAGGCAGATTAGGTTCAGTAAATATTATAAGTAATTAAATCTTATGAATAAGGAATCTCTTCCTCTTAATCAGGTGTTCACTTTTAGAAGGCACTTCACTGAACCATTCATTCATTCATTCATTTATTTATTCAAGCGCATAAGACCTTAGCACTCAGTGGATAGTACCAAGGATTCCAAGACAAAAATGATATGGCCTCTTCCCTCAAGGAGCTCCTGTTAGCAACCTGGGAATAGAGATCAAGACCAACAACTGTTAACACTAAAAAGGTTCTCGTCTTGAGAGTCAGGCTCAGATTTTCTTTGCAATAACATAACAGCCAAGCAACCAAAATCTGGATACATAAGAGAGAGTTGACTCCAGTCTTCTCAATGTGTCCTGTCCTAACTTCCTAATGTCAAAGTTTCGTTTGGCTCATTGTGATAACTAAGATCTCATCAGTCTTGCCCTGGCATTCTACCTTTTCACTATCTTTGGCCTCTCTGATTCGAGGCTAGGGCCATGAATTCCAGATCTCCATTTAAGGAGAGACCTCACCTCAGACATTTCCCTATTTCTCACTTGCCTCTACTACCTTGCACTTCTCTGACTGAATTTTCTATCATGCCCTCCTGTTGGGTACTTCCCTCCTCTTTTACTTTTGTCTTTTGTCTTCCCTCATTAGATAGGAAGCTCCTTGAGGGCAGGAACAGTTTTTATTTTCTGTATTTGCATCTCCAGCACTTAGCACAGTGTCTGGCACATAATAGGTGCTTAATAAATGTATATTGACTATGGACATAGGAGGTAAAATATAAATGCTTATTCCTTTTCCTTCCTTTCCCGGTTTGAAAAAAAAAAAAGAAAATTTATAACAAATGTCAAGTAAGACAAATTCCCCACTCTAAAAAAAGTCTTATCCTTGAATTCATGCTTCATCCCTTGTTCTTCTGAACTTCCTGCAGTAGTGGTTTATCTACAGTTCCTCCCCCAATTTGTATCAAATATACCTAACCTCTCCTCTGACACTCCTGTTGAGGACATGATCAGAAACATCTGAAGGGACTTGGACATGAAAAACCCAGTACAATACTACTTCAATATTTCATCCTAGCATGGAGGTGACGTTGGGTTCCTGAAGCCTAGGTCAGCAGAGAGTAAGCTTTGTTCTAGTAAGTCCTACCAAGTTGGAAAGGTTTTGAGTATGGAGCCCAACTTGAAGGTGATCTACAGTGTCAAATGTTACAGAGAAGTCAAGAAAGATAAGGATTCTTAGCAATTCTCAGCAGTACAAGGATCCAAGACAATTCTGAATGATTTATGATAAAAAAAAAATGTGATCCACCTCCAGAGAAGGAACTGAGGGAGTCTGAAATTCAGATCAAAGCATAGTTTTTTAACTTTATTTTTTTCTGTTTTCTTTTGTAACATGGCTAATATGGAAATATGTTTTGCATGACTGCACATGTGTAATCTATAGCAAATTGCTTGCCTTCTCAAAGAGAGGGAGGAAAGGAGGGAGAGAGAATTGGGAACTCAAAATAAAAGAAAAAATGATTTTTTTAAAGAAAGATATGGGAAAAACCCATTAGATTGGACAGTTCATTAAGAGATCCTTAGAAACTTTGTAGAGAGAAGTTCCATAGGATAGGTAGATAAACCAGACTGAAGAGGGTTTAGAGGAGAGTGAAAGGAGGGGAAGTGGAGTCACTATGTAAAGGTGGCTTTTTCAAGGAGTTTAGCTGGGGGGAGGGGGAGAGGAATAGATAAAGGATGATAGCTAGTGGGGAAGGTTGGATGAAGTGAGGGGTTTGGGGGAAGGTTGGATGAAGTGAGGGGTTTTGGATGTACTTGTAGGCAGCTGAGAAAGAGCCAGATGAAAGAGTAAAGATATGAGAGAGAGAGAGAGAGAGAGAGAGAGAGAGAGAGAGAGAGAGAGAGAGAGAGAGAGAGAGAGAGAAGATAGGAAGAGATAGGATCAAGTGTATATATAGATAGGTTAACCTTGGCAAGCAGATGGATCACCTAATCTTAATGAGAGAGGCTGAAATGAAGGAGGAGATAGTAGGGGATGATATTAGAGTGATATGAGATGAAGAGAAAGGGAGAAGGGGGTACTCTTAATAAATAGCCTCAAATTTTTTTGGTGAATGGTGACACAAATTCCTCAGCTGAGATGGTTGGGGTTAAAACGGCCATGGGAAGCATGAGGAGGGAAAAGAAATTTTGGAACAGCAAGTGTGACAAGTAGTATAGAGAATCAATTGGAGAGACATAAAAGGACTGCCTTGCTTTTGTGATGGCCCACTTGAATCTGGGGTAGCTTTTCTGGGAACTTCCAAGTGATAAGACACAACATATGCACCTCTAATTCCTGATATCCCTTTGAAGAACAAAAATTTAGAGCTTATCTATCTATCTATCTATCTATCTATCTATCTATCTATCTATCTAT
>NW_027187460.1:64985570-64989788 GCF_028583685.1 Petaurus breviceps papuanus | reverse complement strand
TATCTATCTATCTATCTATCTATCTATCTATCTATCTATCTATCTATCTATCATCTATCACATGTATAAGATGACTTTAGCAACTATTTCTATGCATATGATGCAAGTCTCTTTGGAAAGTGAAATTTTAATCTAAATTTTAGACACTTTTACCCATTTTAACACAAATATTAAACATATTAAAGAATGTTCAGAAACAAGAGGGCTTCTCAAAGTCAGAGTCCATTTTGTTAGTTTTGACAAAAATCTCATTAATTTTCATCCACTGCTATTTCAATTCATTGTTTAGAATCTGAGAAAGCAAAAGACAAAGCTGAATTGGAAAGCCAAAGTAATCTTCTTTTTAAAAAAAATACCCCCTGAAACGAAAAGAACATATTTATGTAATGATGCTACAAATAGCTCCTACATGTAAATATCTCGCTTGCGGTTTCTGACCACTTATAATAGGGACTTCAGTGTGCTGCTGAGAAGTAAACCACGAAACACTTTCATGTCAACCACAATCAAACTTCAAATACTCTAGCACACTGAACATACTTACAGGCCCAATCAACTTTAATTTTATTTATGCACTGCTCCATAAATATCATTCATTCCCTTGTTTCAAATTTAGGCCTTTAGGAAGAAATGAAGTCAATTAAAATGCATTCTAAAATGAGAATACATTTTAATCAAGTTAGGGTTTTTGGGGCATAATGCAGCTTTAGAAAATGTAGTCATGCACACACAGAGATTGCCTGTGCCACCCAAATGGGCAGAAATGAAAACGCCATGGAATTCATGGCAAAAATTCATGGAAAAATCGGGCCACTAATCATTCACTAAAGGCTGCTGAGATTTACCAATGCTCTTTGGTAATTTACCTATCAAAATAAAATATGACCTCCTATACAGAATCACAGAATTTGAAAATTGGAAGGGATTCAATTGCCATCTTGTCCAATCCATATATGTAAAAAAGAAACCCCACCACAATGAGAACAGTTTCTTCCAAGGGCCATGCAAGCAACTGAAGCAGGCACTATTGGGAGCACTTTGAGCTTGGTCAGGCACTGAAGATGCCAAGGTCATGCACTGCACCCCCAACCATCACCAGCGATGTCCTGACTTTTATCTTGCTTCTGAACTTTGATGACTCTGGAAGAGAGAGTGAAGCTGACAACTTTCTACTATTCTGCCTCACTTAAATCCAATTCACAAGCAAGTCAAGACATCGCCCTGTGATGTAACTGGTCCTCTTACAAAACGAAGGACAAACGACAATCTTGTTTTTGTTTGAGGAGTCCCCAGTAAGGGGAAGCCCACTACCTCCCAAAGCAACCTGTTCTACTTTTGGACAGCTCTGATTGCTTGGAAGAGTTTCCTTATATCAGTCAGTCAGTCAGTCAGTCAATAAACACTTATTATATGCCTACTATGTGCCTGGCACTGTGCTAGAGATAAAAAGAAAGGTCAAGCAAAGTGTTTGTTCTCAAGGAGCTCCCAGTCTAATGGAGAAATAAAGAAACCTAAATACAACATGCTATATAATGGATACATTGTAAATAATCAACAAAAGGAAGGCAGTAGGATAAAGGAGGATCACTCCTTTATAGTTTCTATCCATTGTTACTAGTTCTGCCTTCTGGGACCCAATGGAACAAACTGAATCCTTCTTCCACATGACTCCCATATTTCCTGAGTCTTCTCTCCTCTGGGTTAAACATTTCCAGTCCCTTAAACTGATTCCTCTATGACATGGGCTATATACTTAGACTGCTTTTCTGCAACTGCTTTGCAAACAATTTATTTTTTAATCTTGAAAAAAAAAAGTAAAGAACCATGGCCCTTTCACCATTCCACTAAATTAACTGGATTCTATTTATTCATCATAACTTCTATAGACAGTGCTTCTCAAGAGTTTTTAAAAAATAGCCAAAGTATGGAGTCCTAGATAAAGCTTTTCAGAAGTTCTGTTACGTGGCTATTTTCGGCAACTAACTCCACAACTAAAGAATGCCTCATGCTGGGTGTGCGTGATTAACTGCAGAATAAAAATTTTATCTGGACATTTAACTTAAGCTGGTTTAGGGACAAATGTGCTAAACCAGACAGCATGGCAAACCACCGAGGAAAGGGAGGGGAACTGCATACTTCCAACATTAAATTAAGCTTCCATGTCAAGTGTCCCTGGAACAAGCATCCGGTGAGGTTTTGAGGGTTCTAAAGAAGGCATCCAGGCTGGCACCAAGCATGGTGTTCTCAAAGGATATGGATAATTAGCCTGCATCCAGGATCATGTAACTTTACAGGTCACCCATTCATTGGTCTGTTTATGTTTGTTTTCATTTGTTTCTAATAAAAATCTTGGAGAAGAAAGTTTCTGCTTGAGACGGCGTCTCTGGAATTCTCAACAGGCCTCACAAAGGCTTTTTGGCTGTCCTGTGACCATCATCTAATGGATTACAGGCCCATTTTAGTTTATAGCTTCACCATGGAACAACCAATGAGGAGAAATACATAAAACAATATATATTCCACATCATGATTTCCAATTTAGGCAAAAACCATAATGCCGTAGATGAGATGGAAAAGACCTGGTAGGCATCTGTCCCTTCTCCTCCCATTCTCATCTCCTTGTTGAGGAGGCCCATTCCCTTGTGTTTAACTCAATTCAACCGTATTCCAAATCAGTCCAGTGACTTTATAACAGAATTCCACCGCAAAGAAAGAATGTGGATGCCCCTCGGGAGCTGGTTAAAGTGGGGTTTCATATGATAACACGGGTGCTTTCTCATTAATAACAACTTAAACATAAGCAGGGCTTTAGGAATGCAGAGAGCTTTCATATATTCTATCTCCTCTGCCCCAAAGACCTTGTAAGGTAGATAGTATTATTACCTTCGTTTTAAAGATGAGCAAAGCAGGACTTCAATAGGTGGAATCATTTGCCTAGTAAATAACACAGCTGGTAAATGCCAGGGCTAAACTTGAACCCAGGTCTCCTGACTAATACCAGGGCTTTGTTTACTATATACTGTTTTACTGTTTAGTTGTTTCAGCCATGACCAACCCTTTGTGGCCCCATTTGGGGTTTTCTCAGGTGGTTTGCCATTTCCTTCTCCAGTGGATACATTTTGTAAGGCAATCAGAGGTTAAGTGACTTACCCAGGGTCACCTAGCTAGGAAATGTTTGAGGCTGGGTTTGAACTCAGGCCTTTCTGACCTAGGCCCAGTGCTCTACCCATTGAGCAACTAGCTGTCTCTACTGTATTAAACTGCCTTCTTATTTTAATAGCAATATAGTAGGAGAAGGGAAGGGAAAGAGAGAGAAAGGAGTGAGCATTTAAAATAGAGCCTACTATGTGCCAGGGACTGTGCACTTTGGAAATATTATCTCATTTGATTCTCACAACTACCCTGGAAGGTAGGTACTATTTGGAATCTAAAATACATTTGATTTTCAGTGCTAAAAATAATAAATAGACTATATGCTGTTGTGATGAATGAGAACAGGGGTTTGTTTAAAAAAGTAATTCAGCCCCTGGAAAAATAGTCTAATCAAATAAAACATTTCATGATATGCAAGTGAATTTTTATGAGTCTTAAACCAAAATCTCTCAGGATTAAATTATATACTCTAGATATCTCTAAAGGTGACATAGAAATTGGTGGAAGCTTTTTTTTTTTTAATAGAGTGGTAATGTGGCCCCATGGATGGCATGCTAGACCAGGAGTTAGGAAACTGGGTTCAGATCCCTCCTCTGAGACTTACCTAGCCATGTAAAAATAGGCAAGTCACTGACCCTCTCTAAGCCTCAGTTTCCTCATCTGTAAAACTGGGATAACAGTGCCTGCCTTGCAGGATTGTTGTAAAGCTTCAAGAAGAAAATGCTTATTCAATGTTTTGCCAACTTTAAAGCATGCATCATAGGTGTTGGTTATTATTATTATTTCCTCTGGGAGGCAGTGTAACATAGTGGATAGAGAGGTGACCTTGGAAGCAGGAAGACCTGAGTTCAGGTCGGACCTCTGATATATTAAGCTGTGTGAACATGAGTAAGCTATTAAAACACTCAATGCCTCAGCATAACTCGTTAACAGGAAGTACAGACAAGTTGCTGAATGGCAGCTTGGGAGGGCATTTCTACAGCGGCATTTCCCTGTACATTCTATCAGCAGGAACAACACACACACACACACACACACACACACACACACACACACACACACACA
>NW_027187460.1:64879901-64985560 GCF_028583685.1 Petaurus breviceps papuanus | reverse complement strand
ACACACACACACACACACACACACACACACACACACACACACACACAGTGACCCAAAAGTCTGAATTCAGTTTCAAGCTATTAAATCTATTAAAATCTAAAACTGCATCCAGACTTTTGGTACATCTCATATAAGGAAATCATATGTGCATTTACGCACAGGTACATATTCATGGGCAGCTAGAAGGCACAGTGGATAGAGTGCCCAGCTTAGAGGCAGGAGGACCCAAATTTAAATCTGGCCTAAGACACTTACAAGCTGTGTGATCCAGGGCAAACCCTACTGGCCTCATTATCCTCATCTGTCAAATGAGCTGGAGGAAGAAATGGCAAACCACTCCAGTATTTCTGCCAAGAAAACCCCAAACGGAGTCACAAAGTGTTGGACACAATTGGACACAATTGAAATGACTGAATAACAAAAATACACACAAACGTGCATATACACATACATACATACGTACATATATACGTACATACAAAGTTGATTCAAGCTAACTTGGGCAGAAAAAGACACAAATAGACGGATTGGGAGAGGCCTCATGTGGGAGGTGGTGCTTGAGCTAAGTTCTGAAGAAGGCCAGGGATCCCAATTAGTGAAGGAAAGGAGTGAGTATATTCCAGATTGAGGGGAGGTGGGGTGGGGAGAGGAATCTGTACAAAAGCAGAGAGATGGGAGAGACAGAATGTTGTTTGTGAGGAACAGAAAACATGCCTGTAGGGCTAGATTGTAGAGTGTGTGGAGGGGAATGATAAATAACAACCTTTGAAGGGTAGGTGGAAGCCAGATTGTGAAGGTCTTTAAATGTCACATAGGGCATTTCATCCTGGAGACACTGGGACCGTAGGAGGAAAAGAATGACATGGTTAGACCTGTGCTTTGGGAATATCAATTTGATGGCTGTGTGGAGGATGGATCAGAGAGGCAAGAGACTGAAGGCAGGGCTACTGAGTTAATCAAGGGGAAGGCGATGGGACCTGAAAGAGGATGGTTGTGGTAGGAGAGGAGAGAAGGGGGGCAGATCTGATTGGGATGATAGAGGAAGAAATGGCATCACTTGGCAGTTGAATGGACATGTGGGTGAGTGAAAAGAAGAGTCTGAGATGGCAAACATGGCTGACTAGAAGGGTCTTGACAGACATAGTGTGGTACTCTAGTGGGCATTTAGTATAGCCTCTAAGAAGCGGAGGGTCTTCTCTCTCTTTAAGGATTTTACCATCAGTACTCCATAGCCTTCTTTCCCTCTCCCTCCAAAGAACTTCATTATTTGATGCTGTCATCAAGATCTTTCTATTACTTAGATTTTCATCGATTGTTATGTCTTTTCTGAACACATCCATGAAGAACAAGGGTGTAATATACTCTTGCATGAATACACAGCTTATAACAAGTAAAGTTATCTCCCTTCCAATTATATGACTCATCTCTATGCTTATCTTACCTAGCTTATGATACATCTCTAACTTAGGGTATATGTCTTTAGAATCCCAACTGGACTTTATCCATTATACCTGGGAACTGTCTACATTTGTGGGGCAGTATCTCTTTGATGGTAGTTTAAATACTTTGTCAATGTTGGAACAAATTAATTCTTTTTGAAATATACCCTACCCTAGGAAACCACTCCACAGGTAGCATCTCTTTGATGGTAGTTTAAATACTTTGTCAAGGCTGAAACAAACTAATTCTTCTTGAAATATACCCTTTTCTAGGAAACCAATCCCCAGAATCTTGATTCAGGTGGATGAGGAGGGAAGGAAACATAAATCTATTAATTACATACTAGGTGCCAGGCACTGTGCTAAGTGCTTTACATGATATATCTCATTTGATCCCCACAACAAGCCTATGAGGTAGGTTCTATTATTATTCTCTTTTTATATATAAAGAGACTGAGGAAGATAGAGGTTAAGTGATTTGTTTAGGGTTACACAGCTAGGAAATATTGCAGGTGGGATATGAATTTAGATCTTTCTGAATCCAGACCCAGAACTCTCCATTAAATATGTTTTGTGTAACTTCATACATATAATGGGTACTGAATTTCTTGCCTTTTCAATGGGTAGAGGAGGGACAGGAGGGAGAGAGAAATTTCAGGAACTGAATATAAAAATAAAATGTTTTTTTTTAAAAAATAAATTAAATGAGGAGAAAATCTATGGGTTATGATCATGGCTAGATTTTGAAAAAATATACTTTTTATTAAAGATATACTTAACAGGGGCAGCTAGGTGGTGCAGCAAATAGAGCACCGACCCTGCAGTCAGGAGGACCTGAGTTCAAATCCAGCCTCAGACACTTAACACTTACTAGCCACGTGACCTTGGGCAAGTCATTTAACCTCAATTGCCCCTCCAAAAAAAAAAAGATATACTTAACATCTGTTTGATAAAATAAAAGATATGTCAAAAAAAGTCCACAAAACAACAAAAAAACAATCCACAACGATACACTGTGCTACTTAGCTGCCTTAATCCCTTCTTCTTTGATGGCCCTGAACACACTGGACAGACACAACTACTGCCAATTTAATCTGCTTTCTCATGTTGATCTGCCATTTTCCTTTCTCCATATAACACTCTTGTCCCAGAAATGCAAAGCTCCCAGAGAAAAGGTGTCCTTCTTTGGAAACACCTGCCCCTTTACTCTAAAATAGTCCTCTTCATGTGATAATCACAGAATCTGAGACCTGGAAGGGACCTCAGAGGTCATCTATTATGACCAATGTCTGACCAAAGACCCCTTCTACAATGTTCCCAACAATCTGTTACTCAGCCTTTGTTTAAATATTTCCAAAATGAGGAACACTCCATCTCCCAAAGAAGTTGATCCTACTTTTGGAGAACTCTAATTTCTAATCATTCCCATAAACCACAAATAGCTCCCCAAAACAAATCAATATTATCTACAGAATTTCAATGTCTGTAGATACTTTATGAATATTAGAAATTGGGGACCAGTAGAAGAGTCCTAGTAGACTGGTGGCTAAGACAGCTGGGTTTTAGTGCTCCCTGTTCTAGTCCTGTCTTTGCCACTGTGACTTTGGGCAAGTCATTTCCCCCCCCCCCTAGGCCTCAGTTTCCTTATCTATAAAATGTAGAGGTTTGGCCACATAATCTCGAATATCTCTTTCAGTTGTAACATTTTTTGATTCTACAAAATGTATCACCTGTTTTTGCAGTCCTACCCTTGGCTTATCAAAACGCATGCCTTGGTCATGTAAATCAAAATTAATTAAAACACTCAATATATGAAATTATCTAGTTCAGTGGTATCAAACTCAAATAAAAATGGAGGACATTAAATTATACATAACAATCTTTGCAGGAGGCATAGTGACAGTGTAAAAAGTAATGTGATTTAAGATTCATTGTATTCTTCTTTATTTTGTTAAATACTTTTCAATTACATTTTAATATTGTTCAGGTAGCCCTAGGGAGTGGTGAAGGTGGTGAGAAGCCTTGAAGGCATTTGACACCTCTCACCTAGTCATCCAACCCCTTCCCTTTAGAGAAAAGAAACTAAGGAAGTCTCAGAGAGGTTAAATTACCTATTCAAGGTCATACAGATTAAGTAGATAAATGATTTAGGATTTAAAGCTCTAGCTTTAAATCTGATGCTTTCTCCACCACATCAAACTTCCTCTAAAGGTTAAGAATAGAGAAATGATATACTGAGTTATATTAGTGTGTATGCACATACATACATACATACACACACACACACACACACACACACACACACATATATATGTAGGTCTTGTTCAGTCATTATTCAGTTGTGTCTGACTTCATGACCCCATTTGGGGTTTTCTTGGCAAAGATACTGGAGTGGTATGTCATCTCCTTCTCCAGCTCCTTTTTCAGATGAGTCAAACAGGATTAAGTGACCTGTCCAAGGTCACACTGTAAGTGTCTACAGTCAGATTTGAACTCAGGAAAATGAGTCTTCCTGACTCCAGGTCTGGCACTCTATATACTGTGCCACCTACCTGTCCATATATGCATGCATGCATGTATGTATATCTTTATATGTTATATATATGTGTGTGTATGTTTATGTAATATATACACACATATTTGAGGAAACTTCTGCCAATATAGTTCCACACCTTGTCCATCACTCATTTAGTCTTAGAGGGTTTCCTGGAACCAGAGAGGTTCAATAAGTTGTCCAGGGTAACCCAGCTAGTATGACTCACAGCAGAGCTAGAGCTCATATTTTCCTAGTTCTGAGGCTGGCACTCCACCACAATAAGCTGCCTCTAACAAGCAAACAGAATTCTATCATAGAAAACCCCCACACAGCATTTCAAGAATAGATGGAGTCTGGAGAAGCACCAAGGCTGACAATAAAACATTTTTTTTTCCATTTCTCATTTCTGGGGTTCTTTGAAAAAAAAATGTCAAGGGTATTCGGTTGCCTAGGAGGTAAAGAATAGAACAAGTGAGAAATGCCCTAATTTACTCATTCGATCAGAATGCTCATAAATAATAACTGATTAGATAACCTGCATATTTATCCAAGTCAATCAAGTCTGGATTGCGTTTTGTTTTAGGTAGTTGAATCAAATCCTCTTCACTGGCAATGTAAAAGTACATAAGAAACATTTTAGAGATCTTAAAATCAAGGCACATCGCCACATTTTTTTTTTTGTCTCTTTGTTAACAGAAGGCAGAAGGCATCTCTCTTGGTTTGTTACCATATCAAAGAAGGCTCTAAATTTTACAGAGATTTAGAAATACAAGGTTTCCATGGCAGCAGATGCAGAGAAACCTCAGAAGAAGTTGTTGACTTGAAGTGGGCTTAGGGAACGAATTTTCCCTTTTGACGTTTAGAGACATTTCATTTCCCCTTATTAGAGTGCTTGGGAAAGCACTTCAAATGAGCACAGATGAAACTCTTTGAAAGAAAAGGATTTAGAAACTAGACTATAACCATCACAACATGGTCAATTTCAAAATTTCCTGACCTAATAAAAAGTGACATCAAGATATATGCAGGGAGGAATAGCTTTTGAATGTTCAAGTGGTACGATTCCAATATGTTTAAAATTTAAACCTGGTTTAACAAAGCCTAACATGAAGTGAAATAATTGCTTAATTCCAGTGCAAGGGATTTTTGTAACTATTTCATGAATGACGCTGATATTAATTTCCAAGAATCAGAAACTGAAAATCAGACCATGAAACCAACCTATTTAGTTTCACTGACAGAAAATAAACCAGGGACATAATGGATGGAAAAAATTAAATCTGCATTTTAAAAGTAACACCAGAAAGTCCAATTAAAAATTCTAGTAAGTTTCATGAATAATGACGGATAAGAAGGGTGACTATGAAAAAGAACAATGGTAAGGAGATTTGAAATATCATCAGTTTTAGGAACTGGGGTATTTAGCCTGTTTCTTTCTACCCTTCCCTTCCCAAAGTATCTCTGGTGTAGTAGAGACATCATTTGGCTTCCGAGTCTGAGGTCTGGTGTATAAATCCTATTCTACCTGCATAACCTTAGTTTCTCTGGTTTTGTTACCTGGGAAATGAGGGAGTTGAACCAGATGACCTCTGAAGTTCCTTCCATCTATGATCTTAAAGATTTGGGATGGGTGGGGGGAGGGGAAGGGGAACCTTGACACCAATTTTTCAATATGTCAAGGAATGTCATTTCCTATGAGAGGAAAAATGAAAGAAATCCAGTAGACAAAGAATCCTGATGAGGATTTTAGAGGGAGAGACTGAAAAATTGTTATGATCCTTTCTGTGTTGAAATTAATCTAAACATAAATAGTTATTAAGCAAGTTTTGTTCAAAAGCTATCATAAACTGGAATCTTGAAGTGACTGTTAAGAGATCATCTAGTCCTTATTTATAGATGAAAAAACTGAGGCTAGGAAGCTTAAGTGATTTGTTCTTCCTGACCCCATTTGGGGTTTTTTTGCAAATGATACTGCAGTGGTTTGCCATTTCCTTCTCCAGCTCATTTTATAGACGAGGAAGCTGAGGCAAACAGAAGATTAAGTAACTTGCCCAGGGTCACACATCTACTAAGTTTCTAAGGCTAGATTTGAACTCAGGTCTTCCTAACACCAGGCTTGGTGTTCTAACTACTGCACCACCTGGCAGAGCCAGGTTTGAGACCACATCCTATGACTCCATGTTCAGCACTCTCATTATGGCATCACGCTGTCCCTCCAACAGTATTGATTACATTGATGTTCAATGTTAACTTTTAAATAAAACATTTAATTAAAAAATAAAGTGATGTTATTTTGGAAAGATATTAAATTTATTCTGATTAGCTACTGTACTCCCCCAGGTACAGAAAAACAGACTCAATATAAGGAAGAATTTTCTAATAAACCTGAGTGATTTGAATAATAACAATTGTTGTTTTTGTTCAATTGTTTCAGTTGTGTCTGACTCTCTGTGATACCATTTAGGGTTTTCTTGGCAAAGGTACTGGAGTGATTTGCCATTTGCTTCTCCAGCTCATTTTGCAGACGAGGAACTGAGGCAAACAGGGTGAAATGACTTGGGCAAGGTCACACAGACAATAAGTATCTGAGGCAGATTTGAACTCAGGACTTCCTGACTTTAGGCCAGATGCTCTATCCACTTTGCCACTTAACTGTCATAACAATAATAGCCAACATTTATATAGCACCTACTATGTGCCAGGCATTATTCTAAGGGCTTTACAAATATTCATTCATGTGATCCTCACAACCACCCTAGAAAGCAGATGCTAATATTATTCCCATTTCATAGTTGAAGAAATTGAGGCAAACAGGTTAAGTGACTTACCCAAAGGCACATAGCTAGTAAGTGTCTGAGGTTGGATTTGAACTTATGTCTTTCTGACTCCAGGCCCACCATGCTATCCACTGAACCACCTAGCTGCCCCCATTAGAGAGGGCTACTTCATAAGGCAATCAGCTCTGTAATACCAGAGGTATTTGAATATAGCTTGGAGGTCTATCTGGTTGTCATGAATGCTATGGAAAAAATTCAATGCTAGATTCTGAGTCACAGGTCTTGGGTTTAAATCCTGCCTCTGACACTTCCTGGGTGACCAGGGAAATGTTGCTCATCTTTCTGGCTTTCAGTTTCTTCATCTAGAAAATAAGGGGGTTAGATTAAACTATTTGCAGCTCTAAATCTATGCTCCTCTGATCCAGCTAGATGACCCCAAAGGTCCCTCCTAAGTTGACTCTGGGATTCTATGAGAAATTAATTCACCCATAACTGATCACTCAATGTGAAGTCATAACTCAGCATGATTAATCAATTCAATGGTAAGTATGCCATGAACTCAGAAATCAGAGGCTGGGATCCTGTGCAGGGATGATTTCTCTTGTGTTTTGAATATACCAGGGAACATCTTTGTTTCAAAATATAGAAAAATGTCTTACCTGCAACAGACATGCAACCCAGAGGTGCAATGAGAGTAATGGGTGCCAATCCATAGGCTGCAAAGTTTCCTGTCTCCCCAACTGCCATCAGGAGGCTCCCACACCACCACAAGACACTTCGGAAGTAGGGCTTTTGGCTTCCTTGATGTGCTGATTTAAGGTGAGAATATTTCTGGATAGAATAAGGAGTATAAACAAAAACATTTTTCACAAAGAGAAAGCATCTTGCATCGATTTTTAAAAGGTGACTTAGGTGGAGACGATGAAAAAAAGAGAATGCTTTACATGTTTCCTCTTTCTTGAATGATAACAACCAGATATTTCTCAAGCTTTCTAGGGATTGCAGAGTACTTACCTCACAACAGCCCTATGAGGTAGGTATCATTTTAAGGGTGAAGAAACAGAGGCTCTGAGAGATGACTACTTTCCCATGATCACTCAGCTAGTAAGTATGAGAAGCAGGGTTAGAACCCATGTCCTTCCTGTCTCCAGATCCAGGGGGCTCTTTCCACCAGACCCTCATCACTTCTCAAGTAGCAAGAATCTCCTAATTGACCTCCTCATCTCAAGTCTCTCCCTATTCCAATACATCCTCCACATTTCTACCAAAATTATTTTCCTTAAGTATACATTTGGGGGGTGGCTAGGTGGTGCAAAGAAAAGAGCACAGGACCTGGAGTCAGGAGGACCTGAGTTCAAATACGGCCTCAGACACTTACAGCTACTAGCTGTGTGACCTTGAGCAAGTTACTTAACCCCAATTGCCCTGCATTCCCCCCTCCAAAAAGTTAAAAAAAAGTATATATTTGACTATGACATCACCATACTCAATAATAGGGAGCCCTGATTATCTCTATGGTCATCTCGAGGTCTCTATTTGACTTTTAAAGCCCTTTTACAACCTACCTTTCTACCCTCAGTATAAATTACTCCCCTTTCTTCACTCTATGGCCAGTCAGTCAATGGCTAATAAATATATATTAAGTGTTTACTATATATATGTCAGTCACTGTGCCAAGCATTGGGATTGCAAAGAGAGGCAAAAATAGTCCCTGACCTCAAGATGCTTAGATCTGAATGGTAGAGAAATGTAAAAAAAATATACTTATATGATACATACAGTTTAGAAGGAAGGTGAAATACATGTGGTAGCTAGGGGGAAAGTGGATAGAGTAAAAAAGATTCATCTTCATGAGTTCAAATCTGATTTCAGACACTTACTAGCTATGTGACCCTAGACAAGTCACTTAACCTTTTTTTGCCTAAGTTTCTAAGGAAATGGCAAACCAGTGCAGTATCTTTGCCAAGAAAACCTCAAACAGGATCATGAAGAGTCAGACACAACTGAAACAACTCAAAGAATCTAGAAACTGGGAGGATAAAGTGCTACCAGCACAAGGTACCATCCTGAAGGAAAGCAGAGTCCAAGAAGGGGAAGTAAGGGGAGAGAAACAATTAGGCCAAATTGGCTTTCTCTCTATTCCGCACTTATGGCCCTGTCACCTACTGTTTCTGTGCCTTTGGAGTGTCCATTCCCCATGCATGGATTGCCCATATTCCTCATCTATGCCCAAGGGTATGTGAAAAAAAATTTTTTTTAAGCCATCAGGGTTAAGTAACTTGCTCAAGGTTACACACCAGTTATTTCTGGGTGTGGTGCTAAGTTTCTGAGCCCGGATTTGATCCCCAGGTCATCCCGACACTGGAGCCCGTGCTCTTACTCCCTGCACCACCTGGCCACCCCTAAGCAACTGGGATTAAGTAACTTGCTCAAGGTTACAGGGCCAGGTGTTTCTGGGTGGGTGCTAAGTGTCTGAGCCTGGATTTGATCCCCAGGTCATCCTGACACTGGGGCTGGTGCTCTTACTTTCTGTGCTATCTGGCCACCCCTGTGGAATATTTTTTAATGAAAGACATCAGAAATCAGCTTAAACTGTCTGAAGTCAATTGTGTTTTCAGTGTTAGCATTTTCACCTTGGAAACTGGCCAGTGTTACAGATCAGGGCTTGATTTATTGTTTTGTTCAGTGCCTAGATTTAAGAAAGTGATGGAGAAAATGTTAATAATGCAGGTGATACTTAAACTTGTGTCGGAGAGCTGGTTGTTAAACATTTACCAGCATACAGTTGCCATCATCTCACGCAATCTCCCCCTTCCTTCAACCCAAGCTCTATCTCCTCCAGGAAGTCTCTCCTCTCCCATTCTTAACTGTCTTCTAATTAACTGCTTCATATGGATTGTGTGTTAATTCTGTAGATATTTATATGTGTAGAAAGAATCACTGGATCATAGATTTAGAGCTGGAAAGGGCATTAGAGACCCCCTCATTTTATAGATGTGGAACCTGAGACATAAAGGTTAAATGACCCGGCCAGCATCACACAGCAAGTAAATATCTGAGCTAGGAGCCAAACCGAAATCTTGCAGACTCCAAGTCTGGTGCTCTGTTTACTGTCCCAAGCTCTCATCACATGTTCTCCCCTCAACTAAATGTAAATTTCTTGAGAGCAGGGAATGTTTGGGACTTTTTTTTTTTGTCTTTGTACATTCTTTGATACAAAATAAGATGATATTTGTAAGGTATTTTTTGTAAACTGCACAGTTCCTGGCACACAGTAGGCACTTTATTAATACTTGTTCCTTCCCCCTCCTTGCATCCCATAGCAGATGCCTGGAACTTCGTAAAATGCTTCTTGATTGGCTGAATGCTTCAAGTTCACCCTGGCACATTATTTGAATATGTAATAATAATAAAGCAAGAGTTTGGTTCTTAGGTCTGTTAAAAAAAAGTTATTTATATTTAGTTCAAAGTTGAGTAAATAAGAGTTCATTCTGTGGGCCCAGGAAGGATACAATGTTGGAGCCAGAAGGAACGTTAAAGATCTCCCTGTCCAAGCTTCTCATTTTATAGATGAGGAAACTAAGGGCCCTCCTGGAGGTCATGTGACTTACACAAGGTCTCAAAGTGGAACGGGTTCATGGTTTGATTCACATCCCTCCTTTCCCTTCCATAGGTTTCTCCTAAAAAAGAGGGAAAACCATATGGTTCTAGCCTAGTTTTCTTAAGTGTTAAAAAAAAAAAAGGAAAAATGGAAACCCATGTGGTCTGCAAATGAATGCTTTCCAAAGAGTCTTCATGCCCTGCATAAAAAACTCCCAGAAGGAAGGGCTGGAAAGGAAACTGAAGCAATAAGCTTAAAGGAAATAAAACCATTAAATTACAAGAATATTTTTCATACCTGTATGTTGAGTGAAATGCTGATGATTAAGTTTCCTGTAACTGCCAGCAATACACCAAAGAGGTGAGTCTGTAAAACAGTTTAAAAAAAGAATAATCCTTGTAAGAGTTCTCCTGAAAAAGGTTAATCAATTCAGGCCTCAAATATGAATGTAAGTTCTGCTATCATCATTTAGTTAAAAAAAATAGGATTAACCAAGTCACACATTGAAGTTTTTAGCTATTTATGTCTTGTTTAATGAAACCATAAAACAAGCTTCTGAGCTCCATTCTACATCCTGGTCAGGGGTGGGGAACCTGAGGCCTCAAGGTCTCCACAGGTTTCCCACTCCTGTCCTAGGTTTTACAATGCCCAAGTCCACATCTCCGTGCCAGTGGTCTCTTATGCCTGAAAGGTTTTCTCTCCTCACCTCTGCCTCTGAGAATCCTTCAAGATTTAGCTCCTGATGCTTCAGAGAGTTTAAATGTGTCTGGGATGATTTAGTAGTGCCAGAGGCTGGGTTTGAACCCAAATCTTCCTGACTCCAAGACCAGTGTTCATTCCCATTTGCTCCTGAAGAATCATGAAATTTTAGACATGTAAGGAGCCTCTCAGGCTATCTAGGGGTAGGCCAACCTTTCCATGAACAACTGCTGCTATACCATGACAGAAAAGTGGCCTTCTGGCCTCTGTCTGCTTTGAAGACTTCCAAGGAATAGGAAATCTACCACTTCCTGAAGTTGGATTGTTTAGGAAGTTTTTCCTTCCACTAACTCCAAATTTGACTCTATTCAGCTTCTACCCTTTGCTCCTGGTACTGCCCATGGGAGACATGCAGAACAAGTCTAATCTCTCTTCTATATGAAGTCTCTTTAAATACATGAAAACAGTTATCATTTTCTTTTCTTCTCTTTTGGAGGTAAACAGGGTTAAGTGACTTACCCAGGGTCACACAAGTAGTAAGTGTCTGAGGCTAGATTTGAACTCATATCCTCCTGACTCCATGGCAAGATGCTATATCCCCTAGATGTTCCAACAGTCATCATTTTCAAGTACTAAGCCTTGAGTCAGGAAGACCTGAAATCAAATCTAGCATCCAGCATCCAGCACTCACTATGTGACCCTGGGCAAGTCACTTAACCTCTGTTTGCTTCAGTTTCTTCATCTATAAAATGAGGATAATAATTGCACCTCCCTCTCAGGACTGTTGTGAGGATCAAATGCGATGGTATTTGTAAAGCTCTTAGCACAGGACCTGGTACGTAGAAAGAACTATATAAATGTCAGCTATCATTATTGATCGTTATTATTCCTACCCCACCTCCCAGTATCAAAATGCATTTCTGCCTCATGTGTTCTCTTATTGCTTCATTTTTATTCGTTGTGTTTCCTTTGTCTTTCTTTTTAACTTTTAAAAAATTTATTTATTTATTTATTTTTGGAATAAAATTGAATAAAATAAGCATTTCCATAGCATAGTATAATAAAAAAAGAGAGCACAACTTGCTATTACTTTTTAATATATAATAGTTACCATATACATTTCTTCTTCTTTTCTTCCCTCCCTCTCCCTCCTTCCTACCAACCCCTGGCTCTCCCTGCCCCAGATCACTACCATTAGACCACCATTAGTGTTTCCTTATCTTGATTAAAGCTCTTTAAAGTCAGTGCCAAGGTCATTGATTTGTCTGTATCCCCCTACGGTGCTAGAAAAAGAGTAGATGTGCAATTGAGATGCTCCGAGGGGAGAAAGTCTTTAAAAACAACTTACATATTACCCACAGACTGAATAATAAACAACACATTTAGAGGGAGTTATGTACTCTTTGCATCTCAGAAGGGCATATTTGTTGCTGTATCTAATGGTTCTATGATAGAAACACTGGGAGACTGAATCAATATTCTACTTGTATAAATGCCCATGGATATAATCTTTCTGTTTTCTTTTTTCTACAGAACATATTTTCTTGAAATATTTAAGAGCTCGTTGAGTTTCAAAGGTGGATTATAACTACAGCAAATTCTTTCCACAATGCAGCACATCTTGGAAGATTTTAAGGCTTTGTTACATAGATATTAAAAATGGGGCAGAGTAGAAAAATGAAGACCCCTTTTCTAGCAGATATATAATACCTATGGTCTTTGTTCAGTTGAAAATTCCTTCTCCTAATGGAGGTTCTTGGCATTAATTTTGACTATTTTATTTCTCACTGGGTACTATTGTATCAGACAACATCACAGACCAAAATATAATTTGCATATGCTATTTGCATGTTTTCTATTTCCAGCCCAGTGCATTTGCCAGAAATATTTTTTAAAAATTAAGGTCCCAGTGATGAAGGGATTTGTATTGAACATAAACTACATAATATTGAATGGATGATTATGGAGATCTTGTATAATTATAAAATTAAAATGATGAGTGGAAAAAATTTACTTTAAAAATCCCTTAACTCACTCATCAAGCAGTTGAAATGTTATTAGGCAGGGCTGGCCTTACTTGATAGATAGAGGGGGCAGTCAACTCTGTGATTTGAAGATGAAAGAGAATGCCTTCTTGCTCCCAAACATCTCCATACCCAGATGCTGTGGGACATGATGTTTTTTTTTTAGCATTAGAGATTCATTCTTTTGATATGAATAGTATCCTCTCCGTAGGTCTTCTTTAAAACCACAGATAGATGCACTTGGGGGGTGGGGAGGTATGACACATTGAATAAACAGTCCTGAAAAATGAAAAGAGCACTGGTCTGTGAGTCAGTCAGGAAATCTTGGGTCTAGTCAGCTCTGCTGATGATTCCCTATGGAACCTGGAGTCAATTAATTAAACTCTGTGGGCCCGAGTATTCCCACCTGCAAAATGAGGACACTATGCAGATAATCACACAGACCTCCTCCAGCTCTGAATTCAAAGTCACCTTAATGTGAATCAGTGTATCAGGATGCCAGAAGCAAAGCCGTAACTCAGGAAGAATGCCTGTCTGATGGCACCCAAATTTAGAGGGGGCTGATAGCATTTGGAGTATTTTAGGCTTTTTGTTGTTCAGCCGTGTCTGACTCCTCATGACCCCATTTGAGGTTTTCTTGGCAAAGAAACTGGGGTGGTTTGCTGTTTCCTTCTCCAGCTCATTTTACAGATGAGGAAACTGACACAGACAGGGTTAAGTGACTTGCCCAGGGTCACATAGCTAGTAAGTGTCTGAGCCTGGATTTGAACTCAGGAGGAGGAGTCTTCCTTTAACTGACTGCACTTTATCTACTGTGCCTGCTAGCTGCCCTAGTATTTCAGCTACATAGCAGTTAGTTAGCCCTAGCAGTCACATCCCACAGTATCTCCTTCTCAGCTGGTATCACCCACTCCCTAATTTAACTCACCTTAAAAGGTTGATTTGAGGGTGCATTTTTTGCTTTTGCCTCAAGGTACAAGAATGATCAGTTTTGTCTCTAACTCGAGGGCCCATAATGAACAGCTAGGTGGTGCAGTGGATAGAATGCTTGGCCTGAAGTCAGGAAGACTCATCTTCCTAAGTTCAAATCCAGCCTTACACACTTGCTAGCTGTGTGACCCTGGGCAAGTCACTTCACACTGTTTGCCTCAGTTTCCTCATCTGGAAAATGAGTTACAGAAGGAAATGGCAAACCACTCCAGCATCTTTGCCGAGAAAACCTCAAGTGGGTCCACAGAGAGTCAGACATGACAGAAATGACTGAACAGTAAGAACAAAAAGGGTCCATGGCTGGGGGAGAGGAGGAAATAATGGAAGGAAATGGAGGCAGAGAGCATACCCCTGAAGATAATCCCTATTCTCCACTATGTTTTCTGGGGCTGAATCTTTCTCTAAATATATAAAGAACTGAAAAACAAAGAGTTTCAACAGAGCTTGGCCGGATGGGAATGACAGAGCAACTGTTTCAAATATCTAAGGATTCTTATCAACTAGTGTTGACAGGACAGTATCAAACAACTCGTCTCACTATCTTTTTTTTCCACTGAATTACTGAAATGCCTGCTTGGCCTCCTGTATGTGCGACCTCATGACATGTGGCTGCAAGTATTACTTCCCCTCCCTCCTTCTAGGCAAAGTGGTGCCAAATTGTTATGTACTTCATGAAAATATATTGGGGGTGGGGGGATCCCTTTTGTACTCTTCAGATTCCAAGAGTGATAATCTTGGAATTTACATATGATAACCAAAAAAAGATGGAAAGAATATTCTTGTAGGATTGCAGATGTAATTTTTTGCCATTTCATCACTTTTCTCATTCAGGGAGCCACTTCAATACGTGTCTGTGAGGGTAGAGAAGGCTATTTGGGACTTGTAAATCAGTAATGTCAAAAGGATGCTTGTCAGAAGTTGACTTCCTTTTACACCACATAGCTGATAGCTAGCCAGTAAGTCTTGGGTTCAAATCCTACCTCAGACAATATGCTGACTGTATGAGCCCCAGGGCAAATTGATTAGCCTCTCCGTACTGTAGATCAGGGCTTTTTAAACTTACTCTCCCCTCCACCCCCCAGTGTTTATTGGTGTTGCATGGCCGAAGGGCATGGGCAGTCAAAAGTGTGCATGCTTTGTATGCAGAACCAAGGCTGCAGCGAGATGCATTGCAGATAAACACTGCCAGAAACACCCCCGGATTCATTACAGTTTGATTTTTAATTAATTTTTGGTCATTGCATGTTCAGAAACCTTTTACTGTTGGCAAATTTTTCACAACCCAAAGTTTAAGAATCACTGAAGTCTAGACAACTTTGCAGGGAAGGTGCCAATTTACATTGGTAGAGTAAGTTCTTCCCTATGACGAACACACAGGTCTAATCTCTATCCTAATTGTATCATAGCCATGCTTACCTGTTATCCTCTTACATGATTTACTCTGATTACTAAAAAAACTTTTCCTGATATTCAGTAGCTCACACTTAAATAATACACACACACACACACACACATATATATATGTATGTAGTATATATAGTACCATTATATGTCTTACAAGCACTTTTCTTAAAACAACCCTATAAGGCAGGGAGTATGGGCATTATTATCTACATTTTATTATTATTTTATCTTTTTTATCTAATTTTATCTTTTATCTATTTTTTTTTAGAAGAAAATGAGGCCCAGGAAGGATAAGAGATTTGTCCATGGTCCTACAGCTAGTTAGTGGAAAACTTGGCATTGCAAGCAGGTCTCCTGAACCACAAAATCCATAGCTTTTTCCATGTTACCAAGATGCACTGGTCATATAATAAGGCAGGGGTAGGGAACCTGCGGTCTCAAGGCCACACGTGACCCTCTAGGCCTCAGTTTGTGGCCCTTTGACTGAATCCAAACTTCACAGAACAAATTCCCTTAATAAAAGAATTTGTTCTGCAAAACTTGGACTCAGTTAAAAGGCTGCACCCAATAAGGGGTGGAGTCAAGACTTGAACATAAGTCTTCCATTCTAAGCCTAAGGCTCTTTCTACTATGCCACAGTCATTTAATTTGGCTTTCCTGAAGTCAGAATTAAATATAAATAATTTATTTTTCCTAGGTACCCACATTAGGCAAAAACATGCAGATTTAAAATTATACCTAAACTCTCACCCACAATTAACCTGTTGTCAAAATCATGTGGGTGTGATAATGTGAAAGTATTTACAGATCCTATGCCACCATGGGGGGGAAGGGGAGGGAGGGGGACAAAATGTGAAACTCAAGGAATTGTGGAATTGAATCCTGTAAACTAAAAAGAAACAAATTAATTAAAAAATTAAATTAAATTAAATTTTAAAAAATCATGTGGGTGTGTAATTTTAAATGTATAAGAAACTGCAAAAGGGAGACCATCCTGCAGTCAGGTTCTGAATACTACAAAGGAATGAACAGTAGCGGGCATTGCCACAAACTGTAGTTTTAATTTGCTATAATCCTTGGCCTAAAGCAGAAACTTTGGACTCACATGCAGAGTGCTTAATATTGGGGCACTCTTCACAAATCTCTTTGACTTCTGCTTCCACCCAACTTTCTCCTGGAAATATCAGAATCTGACTTGCTCATCTTTCAGTCAGCATAACCCCCTGGAAACATTAAAATTTGACATCTGCCTGGATCTCTACAGAAGAGGAAGAGATCTTCCAGTTCCCATACAAGCATTCAGGCTAAGATGACATATAGGACATAGTATAGGAAAGCCTTGATTTAACACAATAGAACAAGAGTAAAATTCTTCCAGTATAGTCAAGTGCCCCATTGGCATCCTGAGTTCTACTAAGAGAAAAAGAGGAAAGTATACAGTAACACAGTAATAGAGCTTAGGTGGTGTCAAATTTATGGGTAAGAGATGACATGGACAAGAGTTACAGAGGATGGGCAGACAGGGATAGGTTGTGATCCAGATTCCTGGAGAAAACATCCAAGTCACTGAGATTACAGATCCATTTGAGTGTTTGAGTTGCATTTGAGTTCTGTTCTGCTTAATATAATACCAGATAATTATAAACACTTAGGGAATTTGCTAGGCTAATTAGGAAATGATGACTCTATTTGTTCTTCACAGAAATGGCTTCTTTAATCATGTTCAACTTCAAAGTGTCATTGACTTCTAATCAAAATCTTCATGCTCATAATTAGGATTAGGAAAGGACCTTAAGGGTCCGGCCTCCTACTCGAAGAGGCTTTGATTCCGAAGGTAGCATACTAGCAAACAGATCCTCCCAGATGGACCTCCGCATCCATCAAGTCTAACTCTATCTGAATTAGAATCACCACTACAATATCTTAATCCTTGCTGTGACCTCTTATGAAATCTACTCCTTCCCAGGGTAGCTCATTGTACTTATTTATAGCTTTAAATATAGAGAAGTTTTTCCTTATACCCAATTTAAGTCTGTCTCTCTGCAATTTCTATATATTGCTGCCCTTGGGAGCCAAGCAGAACACATTTTTCCAGAAGACAACCTTCCAAATACTTGTACACACCTGTCAGATCCACTCTGCCTGCATGTGTCTCTTCCCCATGCAGAACACTCCCAGTATCTTCAAATGGTCCTGACAGAGCATGGTCTCAGGGTCCTTTACAATCTTAGTTTCCCTTCTCTGGACACTGTCCAGTTTATCAATATTCTTCCTGAAATATACCCAGAACTGAAGATATTTCTCCAGCTGTGTTTCTGACCAGCAGAACTACCACCTCCCTAATCCTAGGTCTTAGTTTTCTCTTAATGTAGCCCAGGATTGCATTAGCTTTTTTTGGCTATTGTTTCTGTAAATTTATGTTGAGCTTATAATCCACTAAAAGTTACTTCTTTTGGATGAATTGTCATCAAGACTTGTCTTATCCTGCACTTGTGAAGTTGATTTTTTGGACTCAAATGTAATTTGCATTTATCCCTATTAAATATCATCTTAATTGTTGTTCAATTGTATCTGACTCTTTGTGACCCTGTGGGTCATAACATGCCAATGCTGTCCATGCGGTTTTCTTGGCAAAGATACTGGAGTGGTTTTCTGTTTCCTTCTCCAATATAATTAGGCAAACAGAGGTTAAATGACTTGCCCAGGGTTAGACAGCTAGTAAGTGTAAGGTTAGATTTGAATTCAGGTCTTCCTAACTTCAGGCTTAGTACTCTACCCATTGAGCTACCTAGTTTCTCCTACCATCTTAATAATTTCAGTCTAATGTTCTAGCCTATTCAGTTTTTTTTTGGTACTGGTTCTGCTATCCTCCATATAATTCCCTCCTAGCTTTATTCCATCTGCAAATTTGATGGGCATGCCACCTATATATTTTTTTAATTTAATTTTTTTAATTTATGGAATAAAACAAGCATTTCCACAACATAGCATAAAAAAGAGATGATTGTACATGAAACTGCAAATCTATTACATACAATTTGCTATCCTTTTAGATATATAATAAAGTTATCACGTAAATTTCTTTTTTTTCCTCCTCCCCAACCCTAGAGATGGCTACCATTAGACACAAATAGGTATATATGTATATGCATATATATATATAATATGTAAAATCATTCTATACATCTATTTATCAGTTCTTTCTCTGGAAGTCACTAATAAAAATATTAAACAGCACAAGCCCAAAAACCAAATTTCTGTAGTTCTCTCCAAGGTATCTCTTTCCAAGATGACACTGAACAATTAACAACTACTCATTAATTATACTGTCACTCAGCTCATATTTCTCCATAATTTCTACTAGAATAGTATGATAAGTTTCAGAGTCAGAAGCTGCCATCTAGTCTAACCCACATACAAAAGAAGTCCCCACAATGACATACCTAACAAGTGATCTTATAGCCTCTGTTTAAGGAACTTCAAAGAGCTTAAGCCTACAAGTTCTCAAGGCAGGCCATTACATTTTGGAATTGCTTTAATTATTAGGAAGACTTTCCTGATGTCAAAATGGCCTCTTTGCAACTTCTACCCACTGTTGCAGGTGTGGCCTGCAAAAGCCAAACAGAACAAATTTTATCTTCTCTACCTTCTCTACAAGTATAGTATAAGATACTTGATTGAACTCTCTCCAAAATTCTGGATAAACTAGACCTGTAGCATTCCCCTCATCTACTTCTTTAGTAATCCTGTCAAAGAAAGGAAAAGAGGTTAGTCTGGCATAACTTTTTTTGATGAAGCCATGATACCTCTTTGTGATCCCTATTTCCCTTTCTAGATATCTGACAACCATCTCTTAATGATCTATTCTAGAATTTTCCCAAGAATTAAAGTCAACCTCACTGACCTTATGGTTTGCAGACTCTGTTCTTTTTTCTTCTTTTGAAAATCAGGCCATTTGCTTCTCCAATCCTGATACCTCTCCCAATTTCCATGATTTTTTCAATATTACCTAGCTCAGTAATCACATCTGCCAACTGGTGACCTAAAGTACCATGAAAGTCATTTATAGATGAGGAAACTGAGGACTACAGACATTAAATGTCTTGCCCAATGTCACATAGGTAGTAAGAGAACTTAGATTTGAACCCAGATCTTCTGACTCCAAACCCAGTGCTCCTTTGACTATATCACTTTATCATAATGATTTAACTTAGATTTGATCTAATTTATTTTTACTAGTTAACAGTCATAAGCAACTCAAGACTTACATTGTTATCAGTGATTATTTTAAAAAGTACTTTACAGTCGTTTTTTTTAGGACCTACTTTAACCTCTTACTTTACTTTTTTTATTTTAACCTGGGTTTTAGTCTAGGTTATGGCATTAATGCACTATGTAACTTTTGCTCACCTGTGGCTCCAAGAAGCTGTGGCATGCACAGCAGCCACACCCTGATAGAACCATCTCAGCAGATGGGTTAAACTGAGGGTACCCAGGCTGAGGGTAGCCAACAGGTCTCAAACCTGTTGGTGGGTTAGGGAGATGTCCACTTCAAGCATGTGAAGACTTCCCCCAGTCACACTGGCAGAGAACAATTTATTCCAGTGGTCATGAAGGCAGCGGAAGCAGGCACTATGTAGCACTTACAGCTCGGTCAGACATTAAAGATGCCAAGGTCATTCACTGCATCCTGGACAATTGCCAGCTGTCTTGACTTTTTTGTCTTGCCACCTTCATCACTCTGGAAGAGAGAGTGAGGCTGATGACTTCGCTAGCTCTGCCTCACTTAAATCCAATTCATGTGCAAGTCCAGATATCATCCCATGATGTCACTGGTTCTCTTTGAAAACAAAGAATGAACAACACATTTGTCAATACTACCTCCTTATTGATCTTCATTATAAATTCCATTAGTCATTTTTATTCTATCATTTTCAGTATCAAGTTCATGCTCTTTTGCAGAAAAAGGAGAAACAGAAGAGGAATAAGCGCTTCTACCTTCTCTCTGTTGTCAGTCATCAATGTCCCATCTATCCTAGGCATATGGCCCGGCCCTTCTTTGATCCTCCTTGCCTCAATATAGTTTAAGAAACTCTTGTTGTCCTTGGTTTCCCCTTGGCATCCCCAGCTCATTTTGAGCTTTAACACTCTTGACCTTATCTAGATAGGATCATGGTTGATGCATCCACACCAGTCATCTGTTCTGACAAACACTTTGCTAAAATCAAATGAACTATATAGCATCCCCTTGATCTATCCAATTTAGTGACCGTGTCATGAAAAAAAAAAATAAGATTGATCTGGTATGACCTTTCTCTCTGCAATCACTGCTCCCATTTATAAATCTTTAGTAAACGTGTCTTTGATAAGTTTTTCTAAGAGTTAAGGTCAGGTTCACTGGCTACAAGTTTGTAGACTTTCTTTTCTCCTATTAAAAAAATAAAAACTAGGACACGATTCAGACTTCAGACTTGAACAGAGGCAGGCATCCCAGTTCCCGCACACCTAGGGAAGGGAATAAGCATTTACACAGTGCCTACCATATGCCAGGCACTATGTTAAATGGCATTTGTTTTGTTTTACAAATCTTATTGCATTTACATTAAGTTTGCTTTATAAGTTTAAAAGGCTATATGGATGCTAGCAATTACTATTACAGATAAGGAAACAGGTTCGGAAAGGTTAAGTATCTTAGGATCATGGATTTAGAATTGAAAGGGGCCTTAGATGTTCTCAGGTCCAACTCTTTCACTTTATAGATGAGGAAATTCATAACAGTTCTACAAATTAGACACTATTAGTATCCTCATTTTTACAGTTAAAGGAACTGAGGCAAGCAGAAGTGAAATGGCTTGCCCAGGGTCATACAACTAGTAAGAGTCTGAGGCTGGATTTGAACTCAGGTCTTCCTGACTCCAGGTCCAGAGCTCTATTCATTATGCCATCTGCTGCTACTATACCTACTCCAGCAAAAAAAGACCAAATTAAAACAGACAAAATAATGATCAACAAATCCAGTGACTCCAGCTCCAGTGTCAGGACTACCTGGGAATCAAATCCAGGCCCAGACACTCAGCAGCACACCCAGAAATAACTGGCCATGTAACCTTGAGCAAGTTACTTAACCCCAATTGCTTTAAAAAAAAAAAAGAAGAAATCCAATGAGAGGGGGTGGCTAAGTGGCACAGTGAATAGAGCACCGGCCCTGGAGTCAAGAGGACCTGAGTTCAAATCCGGCCTCAGACACTTGACACACTTACTAGCCATGTGACTTTGGGCAAGTCACTTAACCCCAATTGCCCCCCCCCAAAAAAAAGCAAAAATAAAGAAAAAAAGAAATCCAATGAGAAATTACAGTGAGTCACTTCATCCACTTCAGAACTATATAAATGGTCAATCAGAGCCCATAAGCAAGAAGAAAAGGGGAACCACCAGAAAATTTAGACCTACAACAGGCAAAGAAGAGCTATACCAGTCTATGATGCTACTTCTCCAGTTAGAAAAAAACCATCATAATCTAGAGTTGTTTATTCTATTTATTAAAAACAAACAAGAAGCAAATTCAATTTTGTACTGTAGCTAACCAAATCATATTATAATTCAATCCCAGGAGCTAGTGGGGAAAAATACAGTAGCAGTCTTACAGTTTTTATTTTTTAAATCAGAGGTGGGGAACCTGTGACCTTGAGGCCACACATGGCCCTCTAGGTCCTCAAGGGTGGCCCTTTGACTGAATCCAAACTTCAGAGAACAAATCCCCTTCGGGTAAATCTTGTATAGAGGACTTACAGAACAAGAATGGCACAGGACAAGGTACAGATGAACTGGAAGCTGTATCACTGGCCAAAGTACTAAATAACAATTATAATAACTGCTGCCTTTTATACATCACTTTACATTTGGCAAAATAATTGCTAACCACTATCCCATCAAAGTGCCAACCTGAGAGAAATAATGCTAATGTAATTATATTATAGCTAGGATTTATGTAACACTTGAAGGTTTGCAAAGCATTGTATGTGTTAGCTCATCTGATCTACACCACTATCTCTGGGAGGGAGGTACTATTATCCCTATTTTACAGTTGAAGAAACTGAGGCAAACAGGTTACTTATGTGACTTGCCTAGGGTCACACAGTTAGTAAGTAATCTGAGACAGGATTTGAACTCAGGTTTTTCTGATTCTAATTCTAGCTCTCTGCACTGCATAGCTGCCATTGGACAAATGAAGTAAGTGGCAAACTAGGTTCCCTGACTTATACCTGGTAACTTTCAGAACAGCATTTTTGTAAGCTACCAGCATTCTATTATATTAATTTATACTGGTGCAGTTGAATAGGAGTGCTGGTCCTAGAGATAAGAAGACCTAAATTCAAATCCCACATCAGATTTATTAGCTGTGTGAGCCTGTGTAAACCTCTCACAGCTTTAGTTTTCTCATCTGTAAAATGGGTATAATAATAGCACGTACCTCCCAGAGTTGTTGTAAGGATAAAATGAGGTACCATTTACAAAGCACTTTGCATACCTTAAAGTGCTATATAAATGCTAGTTATTATTATTATTACAGAAGAGGAAACAGGGTCAGAGAGATCAAGTGTTTTAAGATCATAAAATCATAGATTTAGATCTGGAAGGGACCTTAGAGGCCATTTTTTAGATGAGGAAACTGAGCAAGCATGAAATGGCAGCTAATAAGTGTGGAAGGCAGAATTTGAATCCAGGTCTTTCTGACTTCAACTCCATCAGCTATCCACTATACCATGATGCCTTTTGTACCTCTGTGTGTATTTACCATGTTCTATTTTCCTCTGCAGTTACTGGTGTACATCTTCCTTTCTCTCCTTGACTTGTAAATGTGCAGTTTGCAGAATTTGCCTTTTTCCCCTTATAAAAAATATGGGGATATCTGCCCATCTCCAGTTTCCATGCAGTTCTTCCTTCCTCCACAACTCATCAAAGATCTCTATGGTCTAACAATGGTTCTTTTTTGGCACCTCTCTTTACCATCCTTTGACTAATTCCATGGAGGTTCTATCCTCACAATCTGAAAATCATTCCTTGCTAGAGAAGCTAGGAACAAAATCATCATTGAATAGTCCTATTTTTCTTCATTCCCCATTCATGTGACTCAGTATGCCCTGGTAGTGAGTCTATCTTTTCCTTGTTTCACTTCTTGCCTTGAACAGATCTTAAGATGAAATATGACAGACTCAGGGTTGGAAACGCCTCAGAGGCTACTGAATCCAGTCCTCTAATTTCCAGATGCGTGAATGAAAGAGGCCAAGAGACATTATGTAACTTGCTTACATGGGCAGTAAGCAACAGAGATGAGATTTGAACTCATGTTGCCTGACTCCAAATCCCATTTTTTTTCACTGTCCTACAGTGCTTTTATCTTGTCATTAGTACTTTGCATCATAGTTGCTGTTCTCGATTCTTTTTCCAAGCTATTTACTGCTGTCAACGAAATAAACACCTTTTTTACTCCTAGTCTGCTATATCTGATATCTTCCATATAAAATGGATTTTTTGTGGTATCTGGATGTTTTTTGTTCCCTATCATTTTCAGTTCAATGCCTTCTTGGCTAGCTTGACAAATTTTTAGTCAAACACGTTCTTTGCAGTTCTGATAAGAGGCATTCTGTTCATAGATACAACAATGTTAAAATCTTACTCATAAATTCATAGATTTAAAGTTGAAAGAAGCCTTGAAAGGTATTACTCATTTTACAAATGAGGAAATTGATACACAAAGAGGTTAAGGGACTTGTCTAGGGTCATATAGGTAAGTAAATATCTGAGGTAAGATTTGAACTTGGGTCTTCCTGACTCCAAGTCCAGTGCCTCATTCACTATGCCACCTTCACCATGGTTGTCTTCTCTGATACCATCTACACAGTTAGCTCTTCATGTCCTATAGTCTTCTTTTTCCTTGAAAGCCATGATCTTCAAGAGCAAAGAGATATACAAATGCTACCTGTGCCCCCAGGTCGACCTAGTTTCCACCCAGGTCTTCCAAGTCACTAAAGAGATTCCAGATTATTTTCAGGCAGCATCATTGGTTCCCATGTGAATCAGCAGAAGTGGGTAGTAGTTAGTGGTTTGATAAGTCTTGGCCCATTCTCAGTCACATCTCAGATAAATACTCTGAGAAAATGACATACCTCCCAAGCAGTCTTTTGAGATCTACGTATAATGGCCTCCCTAGCCCTGAACAAAGAATCACCAGCTATCATTGTGGAAGTCAAGCTCATTAGCTAATATTTTATAGATGCCATTCTCTTCTTTTGGGGGGGGGCGGGGAGAAGCAATCAGGGTTGAGTGACTTGCCCAGGGTCACATAGCTAGTAAGTGCCTCAGGCAGGATTTGAAGTAGGGCCTCCTCATTCCAGGGCTGGTACTCTGTCCATGTACCACCTAGCTGCCCCTCCTTTCTCTTTTTAAAAAATGAGGATATTTGCCCTTCTCCAGTCCTGCAGTTTCTTTCCTGTTTCTTTGTGAAATATCAAGTATCACCAAAAATAGCACAGCAATCACATCGGCCAGTTCTTTTAGTACCCAATGGTTCAGTTAATCTGGGCAATCAGGTGCTCTTTTAATATTTATCTTGGGTAGCTCTCCACCATCCATTTTTATTCTGTTCCTTCCAGTTCAGACATCTTTCCCCTCAGCAGAGAAAACAGCAAAAAACAGGGGAAGTTAGGTGGTACATTGGCTAGGGTGCTGAGCCCAAGAGGTAGGAAGACATGAGTTCAAATCTGGTCTCAGACATTGATTAGCTACGTGACCCTGAGCAAGTCACTTAACCTCAGTTTGCCTCAGATTTCTCATCTGTAAAACAGGGATAATAATAGCACCTTCCTCCCACTCCCAGGACTGCTGGGAGGATCAAATGAGCTAATATTTGTAAAGTATTTAGCACAGTGCCTGGCACAAAGTAGGTGTAGTATTATTATTATTGTTAAGCAAAATAAGAATTAAGTACTCTCCTATAACTTGCTGACTCCAATGATTATCTTTCCATCTACCCCAGCAGCAGTTCAATCCTTTCTCTGGTCTTCCTTCTTTTTTTCTTTCTTTAATAATCCAGAACATAATAATTCTTTAATAAGCCAGAACATAAAAGCCACATTCCCCAAGCCTTTTCACTTTCCTCTCAGGAAGGGAGATAATCTTCCAGTTACAACCTATATATTTAAGAATTGTCTCTAGCAGGAAGATAAACAGCAGAAACTGCACAGATCCATAAAATAAATACCCCAGTCTTTATAACCTCCTGGATGTCACATGGAACTGCATGCCTTTGTCACTGTCTCTGGAAGCTGCCCTTCTAAACAACTAAACCAAACTGCTACCAGCTACTAGCAGCCTGAATGCTGGGGGGTCCTGAGAATACTACCAATAAACAAGGGTTCTTAACCTGGGCTCTGTGAATAATAGATTTTAGGGAGTCTGTGAACTTGGATGGGGAAAAATATTTATTTTCATCAGCCTTTGATTTTTGTTGTAACCCTTTATATTTTATTAATTTAAAAACCTTATCATGGAGGGAGTCCTTAGGGTTAACCAAACTCCCAAAGGGATTCATGATCCAAAAAATGTTAAGAAATCCTGCTCTAAATTAATCTGTCTTCTCCTTTCTAACTTCCTGCTAATCTGGAATCGGCTTCCTTCTTAATGGCCCTTTCAGTCTCTGGAGAAGAAAAGCTCTTTTCTATCTGAATCTCATAATCACTCCTTCTGGTTGAAATCACACTAACTTTACCAAATCACAAGTACTATTTGTACACTAACTTGTTCTGGCCCTAGGAAATTCTACCTTTCTACCAACTTTTCTCTCTACGACTATCTATGCTTTCTTTCTTTACTCTGACTCAGTTGGTTGAGAAGGTCCCAGCCTTGATCTGGCGCCATCTTGTTCTCAACCCATGCTGCTCTCCTCTCCTCATCTTTTCTTTTTATAATTCGCTGTAGAGGACCACTTCTGCTATATCCTCTTCTTATTACTACTTTTGAAGGTTTTCTAAAATCTATTCCCATCTTCCTTTTCCTGAGATGTCACCTACAGCTTCACAATTCTTCCAATGTCACAGTCCCCAAAGGTTTTCTATTTGGTGACACTCAGTAAGACTTTGAAAGTATAGAATTAAACTTTCATCCAGTACAATTAAGTTTTTTAAATGATCAACTGCGTGAAATTCTACAAGTTTCAACTAAACTGAAGACTTATAATTATCCCAGTATGATTTTAAAATGAAACAGGTACAATTAAGTATGTTTAAAATTAGGAGACAAGAGGAGGTTTTATATTTAGTAGGCAGCATTGGCACAATGGGAAAAGAGATGTGTTTGGGGGCCTGAGGGCCTGGGTTCAAAACCCATCTCTGCTACTCAATGCCTGTGTGACCTCAAGAAAATTACTATTCTCAGGGCCTTAGTTTCCTCATCTGTAAAATGGGCTTTGGATTACATGATCCCTAAAGCCTCTTCTAGTTCTAAATCTATGTTTATATATTATAAAAAATCCAACCTAGCTTAAGCATTGTAACATCGAATGGGACCAAGCAGACACTTAATGAAGGCTTAGAGATTTATTCAGTGTTTGCATAAGGATGCCAAATGATTAGCATAGCAATTGCACCTGCAATTTCACTGGTACTGGGGAAACTCCCAGGTGAAGAATTTCCCTCTGCCAATTCAGGTTAGCACCTTCTCTGAAACTTCGAGACTTAGAAACTTACCTGGGGAACTGAGAGGTTAAGGGATTTGCCCAGATCACTTGGACTCCGTTCTTTCAACCTCTCTACCTAAAATACCATGCAGCCTTAATATGCTGCCTTTTTTGAGGGGGTGGGGGGGCTTCTTTACTTTTGTGTGTGTGTGTGTGTGTGTGTGTGTGTGTGTGTGCGCGTGTTAGTAATAGAGGAATTTGAAATTTACTTTGGATAGCCCTTTTCCAACCAAACTTTGAACTTTGCTGGCCAAGAGGAAGGTGAAGGTAGACCTATGCTGATTTCTATCACAAAGGCAGAAAACAAATCCATTCTAGAGATACTTAATGGACATTCTGCAAACCAGTGGTAGTTTTGTGCTCTCCCTAAATCACAACTGATGGTGGGATGGTGGATGCAAAGATCATTTACAGTTTTCCTGCCCAGTTCCCACCACCCACCAGTGCTAGCTCAGAGCTTAGGTGTTAGAGGGATGATGAAGCCTCTGGCTGTTTCTAGCTAGTCATGCATGACTCAGTACTGAAGGCCTCCACAGCTTTGGGCAAGACAAAGCAACCCCCTTATTAGCCACTGGGCCAGAAGAACCTAAGACTTAGTAGATCTTTAAAAGGGAATGACGCACCTTCAGTTGCCTCTTTCTCTTGCCAGTTGCACAGCGTATGAGTGCTCTCTAATCCTACCTTCCAACAACTGTATGCTAGCCATATGTACCGACTGCTCTCATGAGTTAGTTAACAGGAGACTCAGCCTGGTGAAATTGAGCTGGGCTCTCTGGCTGTCTTTTCTGTTTTGTGTTTCTTTCCTGACTCAGATGGAGGGAACATTAATCTCCGGATAGATCTGTCCAGGCTTGTGCATATGAGAGGCCATTTGGGTGGAGATTACAGGCAGCAGAGGAAGTTTATGTACTAGGGAAGATGACTATTTGCAATAAGAGGAACCCAGGTCTCAGTCTCACTGGCCAGTAGAAATGGACTTTGAGGGTTTATCAGGGGAAATGTAATAAACAACATTATGTTCTTATGAGATTTAAGTCTCAATTTCCTGGGAGAGTAGAACAAAGTTGTAAGTTACTGCATCTGTTTTAAGCTTTTCTGCTGATTCATGCTTGCAAATTTTTTGTATTAATATTTCTTTTGTGTGAAAGAAATAAAAACTTGTTCCATACTCTGAGCTATAAAGAATCTTCAAGAAGTATGAACCTCCCTGGAGACTCTTCTATTTAGTAGAATATAAGCTCCCAGAGGACAGGGGCATTTTGGTCATTATACCCCAGGACTTGGCACGTAGCAAGTGCTTAATAAATGCTTACTGAATTTAACTAAAGTACCATACTGACCTGATGGTTACTAGAGAGACAAGGCCAAAGCAGGTGCTAATTCTAACATCAAACTGGCCGTTGTCAGGCATCTGCCTGTCTACTGAACTGTATGAGGAATGCGCAAAAATGCTCATTTTAAAAGCAAGATATCAAGGGTTAATATCTATATATCCATGATTTATCCATTAGCTAGTCACCATGGATAGATGCACATCATTTGTTATCACCCTAATTTTTAGAACTGCTGCATGATGGTAAATTGTGATTCTTGATCATAGGAATACCCCTAAGGGGATTAATACTTTATTACAAGCCATGGGGATTTGGGATAGATCAAAGTTGATTTCAAGGTAACTGGTTTCTATAAGACTGAAAAGCAGGGGCAGCTAGGTGGTGAAGTCAATAGAGCATGGGCCCTGAAGTGAGGAAGACCTGAGTTCAAATCTGGCTAGCTGTGTGACTTTGGGCAAGTCACTTAACCCCAACTGCCTTGCCCTTCCTCGTCCCCCCCCCCCCCCCCCCCAAAGACTGAAAATTAAAACCTCCCTTGTTTTCAGGACTGGGGACTATGTGGGGGAATGATGCACATATTTGTTAGACTTGATTGATGGATTGGTTAGTTTTGCTGAGTTGATCTTTTTTTGTTTTCTTTCTTATTCTTTGTTATGAGGAATAAGTCTCTGGGGCAAAAGAATGAGGAGGGATATATTTGGAAAGAAAAATGCTATAAAAACAAATGTACCAATAAAAATGAAAAAGCTCAACCAATAAAACAAAATGAGGTGAAAAGACTGAAAACTAGAACTTGAATGTGCATTTCAAAGCAATAGTTTCCCAGTTATCTATTGAAAGGTTGGCTATTCACACTGACTTTTAAAATGAAATGCATCCTTCTTGTAACAGAACAATGAAAAATCAATGTATATAAGACAGGTGTCAGAGTTTCCTTGTGACATCCAGTGTAGGCTGGCATAGCTTATTCTTCATTGTTTCTAGAATTTTTTATCTAATGCTTCTAAGTTGATCTGATGAGCCAATCAAAGTAGTCCAACACGTGAGTCACCATGTAACTTTTAGCTCCCTTAAAAAAAATAGAGCAAAACCTAATTAATTCAGACTAAAGGTTTAGAAAGCCAGTCTGAATCAATGAAAAGTCTGAATTCTAGATCATTTTGAAAGAAATACAATCTTACTGTTTTCAAGAATACACAGCAAAATAATTAACAGCAGAAAAGTTTCCTCCCAAAGATCCTGCTAGGCCTATGTAAGGAAGACTGGTGGCCTGTATGACCACTAAAGGAAGAAGCCTCAGAGAAGTTCAAAGCTGCCCAGAGTCACCCTGTAAGACCTGTAGTAACAACAGAAGTCCCCTTTTCTGGACACAGAAAAATCAATGTCAATATCAATGTCACTAATTTCCCCTAAATTCCCTCTAGTGAGAATCAGTACCAATCTTGAATCTTGACCTACGCCCTAAGTCCCAGCTCTGGAATCCCTGGCCTTAATACCTGGTCCAGTTTGATCCATATCAGTAAGAACTCTTAAAAACAAAACAAAACTGGGTGCCTAAGGTCATTCAGGACCTTTCTGTGAGTCTCTCCTTTGAATTTCACTTTCTCTGCCTGGCTGTGTTGTGATAATTTTTATCAGGTGGTTCTCTGCCTCCCAGACAAGATACTTCATTCCTTAGAGGCATCAACCGTTGCCCAACGCTATGAGTGGCAATCTGACAGCTGGTCTCTCTCTCTGTCTCTCTCTCTCTCTCTCTGTCTCTCTCTCTCTGTCTCTCTCTCTCTCTCTCTCTCTCTCTCTCTCTCTCTCTCTCTCTCTCTTTCTCTGTCTCTCTCTGTCTCTCTCTCTCTCTCTCTCTGTCTCTCTCCTCAACACCAGGGCTGTGACTAAGGGCCCTGTCCCCAACCTGATGCCCCTGGAGGATTTTCCTCTGGAAATAAAAATGGCAAATAAGGAAAATTCTTGCCGTTCCCTGAATTACATTATGGTATTCCTAACCTCCTTGAGTGTTTGTTCCATTTTCAGAACAGATATCCTATTTTATTGAATAGGCAAGCATTATCTTTATTTAGCAATTTTATCTTAAGTAAAAGGAATGGACTTTATCTTGATTTACCTAAAACGAGTTTGGTCTTTAAAACAGGTTAAACAACTCTCCCTCTCCCAACAGAGAGGTAGGGGACTTCCTGTCCTCAACCCCACATGAATTTTTATACATAATAATAGTTAATATTCATATGGTGCTTTAAGTTTGGCAAAAACACAACAAATATCTCAAAAACTTGCATGAACTGATGTAGAGTGAAGTGAGCAGAACCAGGAGAACACTGTACACAGTAAGAACAACATTGCACAATGAACAACCACGAATGACTTAGCTATTCTTATCGATACAATGATCCAAGACAATTTCAAAGGAATTATGATGGAAAAAATGCTATTTGCCTCCAGAGAAAGAATTGATGATGTCTAAATATAGATCAAAGCATACCATTTTTCTCTTTCTTCTCTTTTTCTCCTTTCTTTCTTCCTTCCCTCTTTCCTTCCTTCCTTCCTTCCTTCCTTCCATCCTTCCTTCCTTCCTTCCTTCCTCTCTTTCTTTTTCTTTCTTTTTTTTTTTTTAGCTTTTCTGCACAAAATGACTAACATGGAAATGTTTTACATAACTGGAAAAAAAAACCAATCCACAAATATTATCTCACTTGAACCTTACAAGAGTAGGTGCTATTATTCTCATCCCCATTTTAAAGATGAAGAGATTGTGGGAGGTTAAGTGACTTGCCCAGGGTTACACAGCTAGTAAGTGTCAGGGACTGGATTTGAGCTCAGGTCTTCCTCCCTCCAGGCCCAGCACTCTATTCACTATGCCATCTGGCAGTCTCTACTTGTTCATTAATTATGCTTTTTCTTTATTATATTGAGAATAAGGGGCATATTGAGAAATGGTTATGATTCAAAAAAACAAAGCCAACAATAAAACAAATAAAATTAGCTACTTAGACCAGTGATTAAACCTGTAGTTGTTTACATTACCATTACAAATAACCATTTCTTCATAGATTATGCCTAGCCTAGGTCAGCTTTAGTCTAGTTGGTTTAAATTATCACACCCTAGGCAAGCAGCAATGGGTGGAGGGGGTGAGTCAAGACATTTGGTAGGAGATGGCCTTTGGACTGACTCATCAGTGGAAGAAATAGAGACCACAAGATACGAAAAGGCTGCTTCTGGAAAACCAGGGGAGATGTACCTCCCCTCCTTTCCTCAAACCCCACCACTCCCAGCAATATTGCTTACACTGGGGTAAAGTCCTTCCTCTCTACCATAGGGTCTGAATAGATTTGTATTAGATCTAAAAAAATATTGCATTTTCTAGTACTATTCTGGGAATAAATGTGATCAGTACGCTTTAAGTTCAGTTCAATTAGACACACATTTGTTAAGTACAAGGCACTGTGAACACTTGCTGGAGAAAAAAACAACTGAAAACAAGGAGTTTGCATTAGACAGGGAGACACAAAATTCCCTAAGTATGAAAAGTAACTGGAGGAGGGAAAGAATACAAGGATGGCAGGCCACCTGTCAGGGATGTAAGATTCTTATATGGAGTAAACATTAGACAAGGTGACTTCTCAAGTCCCCTCCAACATTCTATTTCACCTGGCCCTGAAGTCAGCCTGGAGGAGTGAGCAGAGGACTTGATGAATTGAGGCTTGTGGCTGACAACACAGAGGGGAGCTTGGGAGCCAGACACAAACAGCCAGAGGTGGGAGGGAACAGTAAAGGGCAATGAAATGTCATCAAAAGCCACAACAGCCTGGATTGATTATTAATACATTACAGATGCCTTTCTCCACACTGGGAAGTTTCTCTACCTATGAGTCCCTGCAGAAGTTTCTCAGAAGGCACCAGATGAAATTGTAAAGGTTCTGGTCTATTACAATTTACAGGAAAAATTATTTAGTCACTTCCAATCGTTGACTTTATAAGCCGTATCAGAGACCATTCTCCACTTCAAATTCTTCTTTGAAATTTTTATAAACAGAACGGCATAAACAGCTCCATAGGAGCACACGGAGAAGGGCTTTTAAGACTCAAATAATTACTCCCTGCTCCAGGGAAGGTGTGAACCATCAAGTTAATTAATTACCTTCCTATCCCTTCTACAAACAGTGTTCCTTTGAGTCAATTTGAGAGGTGATATATAAAGGAAATATAAGTGCTTATAAAATGTATATATTTGTACATATATAACATATACATACATATATACACATATACTGTCTATATTCCCTCAGTGTGTACCTATATCTATCTTGATACAGATATAGACATATTCTAAGGTGATATATAGAATATATTTAACTTTTTATGGCAGATATAAATCTAGATTAGAGGTTCTTTTTGTGTGTGTGTGTCATGGACCCCTTTGGCCCTCCAGGGAAACCTAAGCACCCCTTTCCAGAATAATGCTTTTAAATGCATAAAATAAAATATGTATGATTACAAAGAAAACCAATTATATTGAAATATAGTTGTCTATATACATATATATGTAATATATATGTATATATGTTCACTGACCCCAGGTTAAGAACCCTTGATGTAGATAAGTAGATATTATATTTTCTGGCAAGGAATAAATGAGTAGGAGGAGAGCAAAGTATAGAAAGTATATGGATCTTGAAAATGAAATTTGATTCATTTATTTCAAGTGTTGTGAATTTCCAGGATTTCAGAGACCCCCATCTCCCCAAGCAATAGGGGGTGGGGGAAATAACACTTAATTAAAAATAAATTTTATTTTTCCCTCTCCATCTTCATTTTGTTGCTTTCTTGACTCCCCTAAAACTTTAAAAGGATCAAAGAGCAGTGAATTACAAATAGAAAAACCATTGTTTATGAAAACCCCAAGAGGCAGACATCTACTTTCTGCCCTCTCCCCTCAGTCCTCTAAAAACCAAACCCATCAGAAACAGTAAATAACAACTCTTTTGCTATCCTAGCTCACCCCAGGGTTCATACAGTACGTACATATGTACGTGTGTATTCATTCAGGTCAAGAAGTCCTATAGTTCACTTCCAGAAAGTTCACTCCAGGACTAAAAAGATTTATAAGAGAAGATTTTAGGATTTTCAGTGACCTCTAAGGGCCCTCCTAGCTCTAAATCTATGACCCCGTGAAATACTGGTGTGGAGTTTTGTTAACAAAGTGCAGGAGGGCAGAGTTCTTACTGTACAGGCAGTCCCCAATATTTTTTTAAACCACAACTCATTCCAGTAAACTGCATCATGAAACTTATTATATTTTTCCATAGGAAAAAAAGTTATACTTACAAACTGTCCCTCTAACCAAAGACTCAACATCACATATAACATAGATGTGACTGACAATGTCATAAGATCATGGATAAACTATAAGCCTTCTTAACAATATGAAATAATAAAAGATGCTTCAAAACCTTTAAGATAGGCATAAAGATCCTGTACATTTATTATGCTGAATACTTTAACATAAGTACAGGAAGCTCATAAAACTATGACTCTACTGAATCTTAAATGAAAATGAAGATCCCATCCACACATTTCAAACATCTAAATAACAATAACTTCATTTGCCTTCTCAGAGGATGGGCGAAGAGAAAGGGGCAGTTTCTTGTGGTAGAGAAGAGGGAAGTTTTTGGAAACCCTGTTGCACAGCTGGGAGAAAAGTCATCTGCCAGAAGTGAGGAGGATGGAGTGGGTCAGCTTGGGGTGGGGAATTGAGAATGTTGGGAAAGGTTTGGAATAGCTGCGGGGAGGAAATGCCCCAGGGATTCAACAAGGCATCACAAAAGAACTGCTCAGGATACAGCTCAGAGGGCCCAAATGCAGCTGGATTTGAAGAATTCATAGAGGAACCAATTACAGTAATTTTATGACTTTCTCCTGCAATGCTGGATAGCCCCGAGGTAGAAGCAGGAGAAAGCAGATGGTCTGAGTTACAGATTGGACATCACACTTTACTGAAAAGCCATAAAAACAGTTACCAGTTCATTAACAGGGACTTTCAAAAAGGAGCTTCAAAATGGTCCTCCCTTCATTTTGCTAACAGAGCATCCTGACTGCCCAAAGACTTGTCTTTGTCAGTAGAGGAACTCATTTTACCTGCATAGGCATTGTTTAGACAGAGTGGCATAGTATCTTGTGTACTGGATTTGGAGTCAGAAACACCTGGGTTCCAATATTAGCTCTGACGTGTGACTAAGAGCAAGTCTTTTAAAGTCTTTGAGCTTCCGTTTCCTCATCTGTAAAATGGGAATAATAATCCTCTAGTTCCTCTCTCCCAGGATTAATATAAGGGAATGAATAAAATAAAATTGGGAAATATATTAATATAATGAAGCCACTGTGTAACTGTTAATCAAGTAGTGATATATGAAACAACAAAAGTTGGGGGCTTCTTATATTAAAATTGGGGCTGCTAGATGGATAGTGGATAGAACACTGGACTTGGAATCAGGAAGACTCAACTTCCAGAGTTCAAATCCTGCCTCCGACATTAACTGTATGACCTTGGGCAAATCACTTAACCCTATTTGCCTCAGTTTCCTCATCTGTAAATGAGCTGAAGAAGGAAACAGCAAACCACTCCAGTAACTTTGTCAATAAGACCCCAAAGGGATTACGAAGAGTCAGATATGACTAAAAAAAAAATGACTGAACAACAAATACTAAAATTGTTCAGATTATTTGCTGTTGGATGAACATGGTGGAGGACACTTATAATCCCAGTCAGGGTGGGAGGCTGAGGATGGCAGACTGCTTGAATTTGGGAGTTCTGAGCTGCAGTTAGATCAATAAGGCGTCTGCACTAAAGTTTGGCCCTAATATGGTGAACCCCAAGGAGTGAGGTCACTAGAATATCAAAGGAGGGGTAAATTGGTCCCCAAATGGAGCAAGTTAAGCTCCCAGGATGTTCAGTGGTGGGATCATGTCCCTAAGTGGCTACTGCATTTTTACCCTGGACAAGATAAAGAGAGTCAGTCTCACAAAAAACACCACCACTATTCTCTGTCTAGTTCTCTGTCCCACTAATCCCCTTCATTTGTGTAGCTGACAGAATTGATGATGATGGCATTGTATACTAGAAGAACTCTAATCCCATGTATAGGAGAAACAAGAAAGGAATAGAGAGAAAACCAAAAAGGAATAGACCGGCCATTTGTTATCTGAGTTACTATATACTATATGGTCACTGCTAAGAATTGAGGGGAATTGACCTAGATGAATTCCAAGGTCTGTCAGCTATGACATTCCATGATTCTAATGTCTTGGGACATAGATGCAATTCAGGTAGTTTTAAGCAAGAAGTCACAGTTACATAATACATCATTACTACTCCACAAAGAGGTCTTGCCAGTTTTTAATCAACCTTAGAGCTTAGGCAGAAAAAAAATACCTCATTTCCCCCCAACATATGACCTACCCACACAAGCAACTGCAGCCAAATGTTGTCCTTTCCTAAGGGTCACATTTGTATACACGTTCTATTTTTATTCAAAAAAAAAAAATGAAATCCATCAAGGATTTGCTTTCACTAAATAGGCACCATGGATTTGATTTCGAAACATTATGTTTCAGCACACTAAATTGGGGAAATAAGGATAAATCATGGAAAACACTTCATGGCTTTTAATTTTGTTCTCAGGCATTATTAAAGGACAGGAGAAGAGCCACAGCCAAGATAAGCAGAGAGGTTCCAGTCAAGGAAGTATTTATGAACCCTTCCTCTGTCACCAAGCAAGTTGATCCTCTCTATAAGGGCTTGAAAACTGGGGTATCCAGTTGCAATAGAAAGTAGGACTATTCTTTGGGTCACTGGCATTATCTGACCTGATAAAAGCCTAGTGAGATGTAAAAAGCACTGGATTTGGTGTCAAAAGCCAGGGATTCAAATCCTGACTCCATCACTTACTACCTATGTCCCTTGGGCCAAGCCCTTAACTTTCCGAGACCTCTGAGTTCTCTAATCTTTTGAGTGGTACAATCAGACACCTGGCCTAGATAGCTATAAATTTCCTTACACTTTTAGATCTTTTCACTATATTTTGCATAAGCATATCCCATTCAACAGATATCTATTACTGAAGGGCAATGAGGGGCAATGTAGCAGAGTAGACAGAGGGTAACACCTAAGACCTGCCTCTGTGGTGTGCTAACTATGTAACCATGGACAGAATATCTCACCTGCCAGTGCCCAGACAGCTCTCTAACACTACTGTTCTTATTTGTCCTTCATTTTTTTTTTAAAGCAATTGAGGTTAAGTAACTTGCTCAAGGTTAAACGGCCAGTTATTTCTGGGTGTGGTGCTGAGTATCTGAGCCCGGATTTGATCCCCAGGTCATCCCGACACTGGAGCCAGTGCTCTTACTCGCTGTGCTACCTGGCCGCCCCTGTCCTTCATTTTTGAAGAGGATCATAAAGAGGAAGGGGAGGACATGACTGGCAAGTGAATTGGATTTAAGTGAGGAAGGATTGTGCAAAGTCACCAGCTTCACTTTCTCCTCCAGAGTCATTTGAGTCTAATGGCAAGATATAGATCAGGATGAATGGAGATGTGTCTGCCTGCCTCGCCCCCCCCCCCCCCCCCATGACTATAGGTTATGGACAAATTGTGATTCTCCATCAGTGGAAGGAGTTATCTACTAGGAGTTTCCCGTGCCAAGAAAATAAAAGTTAAATAGATAAACAGACCAAGAGATTAATTGGTGTTTGGACCAGATAAACTGAGTTTGTAGGAGGGAGGCGACATGTATATTTTATGAATATTTATTTCTGTGCTTGTAAGCACATAAGCAAATATTTTTGTTGTTTTGTTGTGTCTGACTCTTCCTGACCCCATGGACCATACTGTCCATGGGGTTTTCTTGGCAAAGATACTGGAGTGTTTTACCATTTCCTGCTCCAGTAGATTAAGACAAACAGAGGTTAAATGACTTTCCCAGGATCACACAGATAGTAAGTGTCTGAGGCTGGATTCGACCTCAGGTCCTCCTGACTCCAGGGCTAGTTTTCTATTCACTGAGCCACCTAGCCACCCCTGTTGCAGCATTTTTCAATGACTCACCATGAAACAACTATACTCAGGTCTATCTATAATCATCTGTCTTCTGTAAGTGAATTCTCAGTGGACCATGTGAGCCCATTCACCTGAATCTTGTTTCCCAAGGCTTCCTAAAACTTTTTTAGATATGCATGTATAACTTAGAATGAGAAAAACCCAGGTTCAAAGCCCACCTCTGATACTTACTGGGTGTGTGACCCCTGGACAAGTCATCTGTCCTCTTTAAGCCGCAGTTCCCTGATCTGTAAAATGAGAGGTGGTGGACTCAATGACCTCTAATATGCCTTCCAGCTCTAAAACTCTGATCCTATTAAATAGTCTAGTCTTGAATATGAACTTAACTTCTGGATTTTTTATATTATTGCTCAAGGCTACTTTGGGTAGCCTTTGAAGCACCCAACTTTGCAACATATGGTCTTGGGCAGGGGTGAGGAACCTATGTCTCAAGGCCACATGTGAGCTCTAGGTCCTTAAAAAAATCCCCTTAATAAAAGGATTTGTTCTGTAAAACTTGGATTCAGTCAAAAGGCTGCACCCAAGGACCTAGAAGGCCACATGTATCCTTGAGGCTACAGGTTCTCCACCCCTATTGGGGAATTGTCTGTGATACAGTCCCAGATCACAAAGAAAGGAAGTGTCAGAGGAGGGGCTGGAATTCAGGCCTTCCTGACTCCAAGCCTAACTGTCAACCCACTAAGTCCCTCTGCCTCTGTATCCTTTACATACCCCTTATTTACAGTCCCTAAGAAGGGCACAGAGAAGCCCTAAATCTTGTGTTTTCTTGTTATAGTTCCAAATAACCAGCTGACATATAAAAAAAAAAGCAACCATTTTCTCTATATCACACCAAGGAAGCTCAACTTTTAAAAACCAAAACCATGAGACCTAGAAATACAAGAATCAAAACTCCAAGAGACACACTCCTTGGATTTCCTTTATCAAGGAGCTTTTTTTTTTGACCAGGAAGTTGTTTAATATCTTAACCAAACTAATATAAATTGAATGCCTACTATGTGCAAAGGACTATGTGGTAGATTCTATGAAATATGCAAAGAAGTATAAGACAAGATCCCTTACCTTGTGGTAAATGTAGTCTAGCTTAGAGAGATGGAAGAGTCAAGTAACAATACGAGATGTAAATAACAATTCACATCCTCTCCTGGCCCAAGTCCAGCTTAAGTAATTACACAGATACCCATTATCAGTCTTACATAAAAGCAAAACAATTCATCTCTGGGCCACCAGCGAAGACTTTACTTCTCAGTGACTTTTTGGCTCCAAATGGGTACTCTCACTTTCTTCTCTTTCACCCCCTTTTCAGTTTCCTTTTATGTGCTTTCCCCAAGAGAATGTAAGCTTCTTGAGGGCAGGCGCTGTTATTCTGCTCATTATTTGTATTCCCAGAATTTAGTACAGTGCTTGGCACATAGTAAATGTTTAATAAATGCTTATTGAAGACTAATGTGGAAATATATTGTTTGACTTGACATGTATAATTGATATTATATTGTTTGCCTTCTCAAGGGGCAGGGGAGGGGCAGGAGAGAGGGAGAGAATTTGAAACTCAAAAATTTTTTTAAATAGATGTTAAAAATGTTTTAAATGTAATTGAGAAATATTTAATGAAATAAATAAAATTATATATATATATTTTTAAAAATCCTTGTTGACTCGCTCTGATAGTCCAGATGTTGGTTCTACAAGGTAAGGGGAGGAGGAACCTCTGACATGTAATAGTTATGTTAACATAGCTAAATGGTTTACCTTTCTGAGCCTCACTTTGCCCATCTGTAAAATGAGGCGGTTGAATTACCTGGCCTCTAAGTTCCCTTTGAGAGCAACAAATTGAGAGTAGGATTTTAAGATCCTTAAAGTGTTTTGTCCAAAATGGTATATTTCCTCTCTAGAACAAGCATAGTATCTCTCTCTCCCTCCCTCTCTCTCTGTCTTTCTATCTCTCAATGTCTCTGTGTATATATGTGTAGGAGAGATATTCACACCATTACCTCTGCTAATTGCTCACATCTTGTGCCCCTCCACTTTCTCTACCAAACTTCAGTAAGTGGCTGGGAACCAGGGCACACTAGCAAAGTAATCTAAGACCCTAACTGCTCCAATCAGGAAACCCATGAATAGAAATAACTCTAGGGATCTCCAGAGAATACAATTAATCTGCCCAGGGAGGATTCATTTTTTTCAATGACTGGCACAGATAATTAGCGATGATTTTTTTCTTTTTGGAGGGCAATTGGGGTCAAGTGACTTGCCCAAAGTCACATGGCTAGTAAGTGTGTCAAGTGTCTGCAGCTGGATTTGAACTCTGGTCCTCCTGGTTCCAGGACCAGTGCTCTATTCACTGTGCTGCCTAGCTGCCCCAGCAATGATAAATGGTAATGTTTTTGATGTTTCTTTTTGTTTAGTGGTATTTTGTTTGGACTGTTCATATTCTGTTGTGTCATACAACCAAAATGTACATAAAGGACTTGGCAAACTTTAAGTGCAATGTAGATGATTGCTATTATTATTCTCTAATCTTTCTCATTTGTCTCACATATTTGATAAAATTAAATTAGGAGTGGTTCTGGGACAAGTCACTATCCTGCTATTTTTTTCATGCTTAATGGTATCATGTCAAAATATTGTGCACATTAATAAAATGATTTTTTTAATTGGATAAAAAAGGTTGGGATGTAGACTCATCTTCTGAAGACTCCCTGAAAAGCATCTAGGGACAACATCAATAGCAGATGTGATGACAGGAATTATGTCATTCTGTTCCCACATGGTTCTGATTTCTTCCTCTAGGTCTCTATATTCTGACAGCTTCTCATCTCTCATAGTTTGGATTTTACGAGCATTTGGAATGGCGACATTTATTAAAAACATTATTCTTAAATTGTTATGGATCAACAATATGTCCAGACAATTGTGAGCAATAGTTTTGTCTGTGATGATGTGCTGGTTCCAAGAAAGTTTATTTGTCGAATTTTTAAGGATAGTTTGGAGTCTGTATTTGTAATAAGGAGTTTGTTTCCTGTTAGTTTGTGAAGGGTAGCAAGCTTCTGTTGTATAATTCTGGCCACTTAATTGTGTCTTTCTAGGCATACAGTAGGTGGTAAATTTCTTCTGATGGCAATCATCTTTTTTTTTTAATCACTATTATTTCATTTTCCTCCTCTTTGGGGGGATTTCAAACAGGAAGTCTGAGAACAAGTCTCTCTGCTATTTTTCTTTGATGTTTAATGTTGGTCAACTGTTGCACAGGTAAATAAAATGCCTGTTTTTTGTAATTAAGTGAGAACATTGGGATATAAACTCATCTGTTGGAAACTCAGTAAAATCATCTTTGGGGCAATTCCAGAAGCAGATAAGATAATGGAGATAAGATGTACCTTGTCCTGTTCCCACATGGTTTTAATTGACTGTTAAGTGTATTTTGCATGCTTTTCATTCTGTCTTGTTTGGATGTCATGAGTACTCGGTACAGTGACATCTATTAAAAACATTGTTCTTGAATTTTTATGGGTCATTGTTATGTTTGGTCAGTTCTGGGCAACAGATAACACCCTGGCTTATTTGTTGAGTTTTCAAGGACATTTTGACATTTGTATTTGCAGTACAGGGGTGTGTTACTTTAAAAAGAATAGTAAGCTTCTGATGTATAATTCTAGTCACCTGATTATGCTTTCCTAGGGTTCTGGAATATTGACCTCCAATCTATATGTTAAGACTGCTGACATTTTTGGTCATTTTTGCCAGTTTTCAGAATGAGAGCTGAAACTTCAAAGTTGTTTTGATTCTCTTATTAGTGATAAGGAACATTTTTAATATGGCTGTGAATACTTTGTGGTTATTCTTTTGTGAACAGTTTGTTCATATCCTTTGACCATTTATCTGTTGGGGAAGTCTTATATACATTTGTTACTTTTATATTAATTAATTAATTAATTAATAATAGGGAGAGGCTAGGTGGCGCAGTAAGTAAAGTGCTGGCCCCAGAGTCAGGAGAACCCGAGTTCGGTTCCAGTCTCAGACACTTAACACCCACACAAAAAAACTAGCTGTGTAACCTTGGGCAAGTTACTTAACCCCAATTGACCAATGGCCCTTTTGCCAAAAGGCAAAAAATAATAATAATAATAATAAATGATTTGTTAATTATTTTTATAACTTGTATACCAAACCCTTATCAGGGAAATTTGATGCAAATTTGATTTTTTTCCCTGTCAACCACTTCCCTTCTTATCCTAGATGAACTGCAATTGCTATTAACACTCATTATAAGCCATCAAAATCTAAACAGATTGATGTTTCGTGATGGTAAATTAGGCCATCTTTTATCTCAATTCTTACCAAGCCCTTAGTCATTGAATGGATATTGCCTCAGACAAATTGAGACCTAGGAAAAACCTTAATTTAGAAAGGCCAGGGGTGGCTAGGTGGCAGTGAATAGAGCACTGGCCCTGGAGACAGGAGGACCTGAGTTCAAATCCAGCCTCAGACACTTAACACAAAAACTAGCCCCGTGACCTCGGGCAAGTCACCTAACCCCAATTGCCCTCCAAAAAGCTAAAAAAAAAAAAAAAAAGGCCAAGGTCACCCACTGCATCCTGGGCCATCACCAGTTGCCTTGACCTTTGTCTTGCCACTGGACATAGATGACTCTGGAGGAGAGTGTGAGGTGGGGACTTTTCACTGATTTGCCTCAGTTAAATCCAATTCACATGCAAGTCAAAACATCACCTCACGATGTCATTGGTCCTCTTTAAAAATGAAGGACAAAAAACAACAAGATGCATTAATGTTGTCTGCACAGACGTTTTTCAGTTTCAAGTATCCAAAGTTATCTATTTTATCTTTTGTAATTTCCTCTATCTTATTTGGTTTGAGAATACATCTCCCACCCATAGCTGTAAGAGGCATATGAGTTATTTTTCTTCTAATTTTTATATGTATTATCTCTAATATTAAGGTCAAGTATTATTGTGGAGTGTGGTGTAAGATGCTGGTCTAAGCTCCAACTGTATGTTAGAAGAAATATCCAGTAGGTTCTAATTTTTCATAGTCTGTAGTGATATATTGCATAGTTTCCCCCATTTCATGGCATAATCTATATTAATCAATAAATACAAGCTCCTTAAGGATAATCTTTATGAGTTTTAAGTGACAACAACCTGATTTTGAATTACTATTACAAACCCATTCATTTCTATGAAAGAATCTGCCTGATTCAACCCTGCATAATGGTTCTTTGCCAATGTGTTGTTGGTTGAGTTCATGTGGATGTCACCCATGGAGAACCTTTCACTTCACCTTTTGTATCATACTCCTTCTGGATATGAATCACTTTTAGATGTTCAATCATTTCTGACTCTTCATGACCCCATTTGGAGTTTTCTTGACAAAGATACTGTAGCAGCTCACCATTTCCTTCTCCAGCCCATTTTACAAATGGGAAAACTGAGGCAAACAGGGTTAAGTGACTTGCCCAGGATCACACAACTGGTGTCTGAGATTGGAATTGAAATCAGAAAGATGAGTCTTCCTGACTCCAGCCCTGGCACTCTATCCACTTCATCACCTAGCTACCCTACAGATCCATTAGCATCCTTTTTCCTATACAAAAAGCTTACATTAAGTATGGTTTGATCTTAATGTATTCTTCCTAATAAATTTTGACTTCAGGAAGTCAGTCAGTTGTTTAATGTCCATGTACGTAGCTTCAGCTTTCTTCTTGATAGATCTGCTTGGAGAAGACCAAAGTATTTGTAAGTATGGCCTTCATCCATTGGTTCAAATTGTTCTCCAGATTCAAACTCAGAATCTTTAGTCTCTATTCCTCCTTGGCACACATAAGAATTTTATACTTATAAAGTCCTGATGACATTTTGATATCACTGCACAAAGTTTTCACAAGATGAGGTAGTTTTTAAATCTGTTTTTTGGTGGAGCCATATAACTTGATGTGACAGTTTCTTTGACGTGAAAGCAATACTCATTTTCATTAAGGGGTGATGATAATAGGTTTAAATCTAGGCAGAACCATAGAAGGCTTAGTTAAATCATTTTCCTGGAAGATGCCATATTTTACATTTGTTGCTATTTCATTCCTCATCTTATTATTATAAGAATCTTGAGAGGAAGAATAGTGTCCTATACATCTTTATATCTTCCACAGTGCTTTCAATGCAATAGGGGCTCAAAAAATGTTGAAAGAAAGAAAAAAAATGCATGCATTATTTTTATCTTGTCTACAACTCACTATGGTTCACATTTAGTGGAACAGAAGGATAAAATAGTGTAATTTATTGAGACCCCTAAGTTCCAGACCCAAAGGCATCTGATCTGGTTACCCATTCACTTCATGCATATTTAAAGACCAGCTTTTATTTTAAATAGTAAATTTCCAGCACATTAGGTGCCTGTGGGCTATATGTGTGGAATATATAAAGGACACAGGGGGCAGTTACAAGGCACCTGATGTCCCTTCTTTCATTCACACCTCTCTCACAACCTAGCGCAAGGAGGCAAAAGAGGAAAAGGGTGTTATCTGACAGCTACAGAGACCTGTCCTTTGGTCCCCTGTATTCCCTGGCCAGATTCTGCTCTATACTCTTACTCCAGTGCTGGTGGACAGTTAATGACAGTGAATCTGGAGCACAATTACTTCACATTGATACCAACATAAATCCTTTGCAACAGTCCTGATTCCTGCTTTCTTTTCCAGAAATAATAAATTGAATTTTTTCTTTGAAATAATTAAGATCTTAACTAAATAATAATAATAATAGTTTCTAGAATTTATATAGTGCCTTAAGGTTTGCAAAGTACTTTACATCAGTTATCTCAATAACAACAACCCTGTGAAAGAGGTGCTATTATAAGCCCTGATTTACAAATGAGAAAACTGAGCTGAGAGAGGTTAAGTGACTTGCCCAGGGTCACACAGCTATTGAGGTCTGAGACAGGATTTGAAGTCAGGTCTTCCTGACTCCAAATCTAGAACTCTGTCCACTGCATGACCTACCTGTCTAAACAATCATGCTGGTCTGAATATAGGCCAGCCTTTACTCTAAAGTTCAGAATAATAACAATAATAATAATGTACTCTTTCATGTATTTGTTGTTTACCCTAAAAGTCCCTAAGTTCTTCAAGAATGAGGATTGTTTTGTGTTTGTCTCATGAGTGCCTAGCAAGTCAGCAATCACCTATGTGCCAGGCACTGTGCTAAGTCTGGGGACACAACAGAAAGAGAGTAAGCATTTTTTAAAATGTATTTATTTATTTATTTTAGTTTTCAATCTTCACTTTTATAAGATTGTGAGTTCCAATTTTTTTCTCCCTCCTTCCCCTCTCCCCTTCCCCAAGATGGCAAGCAATTTGATATAGGTTACACGTGTATAATCATATTAAACTTATTTCCACATTAGTCATGTTGTAAAAGAAGAATCAGAACAAAAGGGAAAAACCACAAGAAAGAAAAATACAACAACAAAAAAGAAAAATAGGGGCGGCCAGGTAGCACAGCGAGTAAGAGCACCAGCTCCAGTGTTGAGAAGACCTGGAGATCGAATCCCGGGCTCAGACACATAGCACCCACCCAGAAACACCTGGCCGTGTAACCGTGAGCAAGTTACTTAACCCCAATTGCTTAGGGGAAGCCAGGTGGCTCAGCGAGTAAGAGCTCCAGCTCCAGTGTCGGGATGACCTGGATCAAATCCGGGCTCAGATACTCAGCACCACACCCAGAAATAACTGGCCGTGTAACCTTGAGCAAGTTACTTAACCCTGATTGCTTAAAAAAAAAATAGCATGCTTTGATTTGCATTCAGACCCCATAGTTCTTTCTTGTAAATAAATAGCATTTTCCATCAAGAAGTCTTTTGGAATTGTCTTAGATAGTTGTATTACTGCAGAGCCACATCTATCATCTCTGATCATCATACAATGTTGCTGTTACTATGTACAATGTTCTCCTGGTTCTGCTCACTCTACTCAGCATTAGTTCATGTAAGTCTTTCCAGGTTTTTCTGAAATCTGCTTGCTCACCATTTGTTATAGCACAATAGTGGGAATAAGCATTTATTTTAAATGTCTACTATCTGGCATGCATTGTGCTGAGTCCTTTACAAACGTTATTTCATCTGATCTCACCACAGCCTCTGGGAGGTAGGGACTATTATTATCCCCATTTTATAGATGAAGAAACTGAGGCAGGTTAAGTGACTTGCCTTGTGTCACAAAACTAGTAATTATCTGAGGCCAGATTAGAACTCAGGTCTTCCTGACTCCAGGTCAAGTGCTCTGTCTACTCTGCCACTCAGCTGCCTCTCAAAGAAAGGTGAAAAGTGCTACTGGGATTGATAAGAAGATGATAACTAGAGATAGAAAGAAGGAAGAGCTGCTTAATTAGAGGAGGAATTAAAATGGGGAGGGAAGAGAGAGTTTATTGGACGGTGGTTTCTGTTCCAGAGTTGGGGATGTGTATAAACAAAGACCCAGAGAGGGGAAAAGGGGATAGCAGGAGACAGAGAAAATCCAGTTTAGCTGGAACATTGTTATATGAAATGGAATGGTAGGTTAGAGTCAGACTGGGAAGGACTTTGAATCCAGTCCAATCCATCAATCATTTATTCAGCATCTATTAGGTGCAAAGTGCAGTCTGGGAGCCTACAGAACCAGGGTGGTGGAGGTGCCATCAAGAGATACTGAGAAACTAGGAGAAGGGCATCCTTCGAATTGTAATATCAATGCTTTACATTTTATTTACTAGGTAAAAAAGAAGTCACTAAAAGTTTTTTGAATGAAGAAATGATACAATCCAAATAGTGCATTAGGAAAATAGTTTGCTCAATAGTACAGGATGAACTAGAGATGGTAGCTACCAGAGGCAAGGAGATCAGGTTAACAATCAGGTAACTGTTAACAATAACTCGGTGAGAAAAGGTGAGGATGTGAGCAAGGTGACTGAAGTGGGAGCTGAGAAGGGGAGGCTGATAGAAATTAAGAGAAGGCAGAACTGGCAAGATTTGGAAACTGACTGAATCACCTTCTATATGAAGCTTTTCCTGGTCCCTGCCAACTGTTAGTTCATTCCCTCCCCAAATTACCTTCCTACCTAAATTCACCATGCATGTTTTATGTACATACTTATATGTGGACCCCTGGAGGGCAGGGGCTGCTTCACTGTACCCCAAGAGTCCTTAGTACAGTGCTGAGCACCTAGTAAGTGCTCACAAAATGCCTGACGGACTGACTGGTTGAAGATGAGTGATGAGGGAGAGGAAAAGGGTCAAAGACATCTTTGAGACTTTGCATCTGCCTGATAGCATGGCGGTGCCAGTATTAGAGAAAGAAGGAGGAGGATCAAATTTTGAAGGAAAGATGATGAGAAGAAAGTTCGAGGACAGAATTTCCTGTATTGGCTAAAAACAATAAATGTGCCCATTTCCCTGCATCCCGTTCAATCTGCTATGATGCCTTATCTTTCTATATTGCAGAAGCTATATATTTACTTTATGAAAAAATAGCATCTGTGAAGTAAGCCAGTGTCTTAACTGCAGCAATTTTGTGTGTTGCCTTAGTGTGATTTAGAAATACCCCGGGCTCTGGAAAGTTTGTTCCACAGAATGTAAACTCAGGCATCTTCCGGGCTATAAAGGTTCTGAGTATGGCATAGCAGTGGATGGTGTGTGTGTGTGTGTGTGTGTGTGTGTGCGCGTGCATGTGTGTGCGTGTGTGTGTGTATGTGTGTGTGTGTGTGTGCTGTCCACAGACCAGACTAGGGGCTTTCAGAGATGCGCATCACCCAAGTTTTGATGCTCAGATAATTTTTTTTTCAGCCATAGCAACTCATCAAAACCACTACTTAAAACATAAATCAGCATTTATAATAGTCATGAGTGGTAGAGAAGCATCCACAGTTAAAATATTTTTTATTAAATTTAAAAGAAAATAAAATAGAAAATTAAAAAAAATTTCATATTCAGGGAAAAGAGAGGTAGATTGATGTGGTAGACAGACAGCTAGCCTGAGACTCAAGGAGCCCTGGGTTTACTTCCTGCCTTTGTCACATACTGACTGGGTGACCCTAGACAAGGCACTTAATCTCTCAGTCCCCTAGGCACTTCTCAGTTGTAAAGAAACTGCCCATCTGCACAGAAGTTCCCTGACCCAATGATATCACAGATCCAGACAATAATAGTAATAATAGCTATCAATTACATAATGCTTTAATGTTTTCAAAGCATTTTACAAATATTGAATCATCTTATCCTCACAATAACCCTGGGAGGTGGATGTTATTATTATTCCCATTCTACAGAGGAGGAAATGGAGGTAGGCAGAGGTCAAGTGACTTGCCCAAGGTCACAAATCCAGTTAGCATATGAATCCAGATTTGAATTCAGGTCTTCCTGACTCTGGGTCTAGCACTCTAGTCATTGTACCAACTAGCTAGTAATTTTCACTACAATTAGAAATTTCTAATATTCCTACATATATTCATTCTGGTTGAGGTTTTTTTCTTGCTTTAAATAAATTTTTAAATTGATGAGGTTAGGGGTGGCTAGGTGGCACAGTGAATAGAGTGCCAGCCCTGGAGTCAGGAGGTCCTAAGTTCAAATCTGGCCTCAGACACTTACTAGTCGTGTGACCTTGGGCAAGTTACTTAACCCTAACTGCCCCCCCCCCCAAAAAAAAGAAAAGAAAAGAAATTGATGGGGCTTTTAACATTACTATAATTTTCCCCAGTATCCTTTTCCTTCTTCCTCCCAGAGAGCAATCCCATATAACAAATACCATTTTTAAAGACAAAAGAAGAAAACAAAAAAGGGGGGGGGAATCAGCATAACCAATGAATACTTCAAAAAAAAAAGCCTGAAAATATGTGCAGTGCACAACATCTATGGACATCCCATCTCTGTAAAGGGGTGGGAGTGTCTTCTCATATCTCTTCTTTTGTGCCAGGTTTTTTTTTTTTTTAATAATTTTGCAACATTCACTTTTGATTTTTTATTGTTATTTTTGTTCATATTTCTGTAATTATTGTATATATTGTTTTCTTGTGCCCTCCTTAATTCACTCAGCATGAGTTTGTATTGGTCTTTTTATGTTTCTCTGTATTCATCACATCCACCAATTCTTATAGCATGGTCACTTACTATTATTCCATTACATTCCTGTACCACAAAATCTGTTCAGCTATTTTCCAGTTGATGGGCATCTACTTTCTTTCCAATTCTTTGCTATCACAAAAAGGGCTGCTAGAAATATTTTGGTGTAGACAGAGCCTTTCTTCTTATTAATGGCTTCCTTGGGGCATAAATCCAGCATTGGAATCTCTGGTGAAAAGGTATAAATATCTTAGAGATCACTTGCATAATTCCAAATTGCTTCCCAAAATGATTGTATCACTTCATAGATCTACCAACAATGTGCTAATCCTCATATAAATTCTCATTTTTATGGAGATGGCCTAAATTTAGATCAAAGCAAAATTTGCTATTGTTATAAGGCTCAAAAAATGCATTTACCAATGTCAACTACAAGGTAACACAATGATATGACTAGAGCCTGGTGTTCCTTTCTAGATAAAAAGTCTCCTTGTATATCACTTGCACACTATCCAGGAGCCCTTTACAAAGGTATGACTCTTATGATGGTTGTAGAGGTGTGCTGCCAAAGCCCCTCTGAAAAAGGGTTCCTTGTTCACTCCAAGCATTCAAGGCTACTAAGTGAAGCTATCACTGTTATGCCCTTCACAAAAGGAGAGGTAAAGTTGATTTGGTCACTGAGCCTTGTAAGAGGGCTAAAATGGTGGTGGTTGGGTGAGATTGGGTAAGATTACACAGGCAGGAAAATATCTATCCTTTGTCCTGCTTTGTGGTCAATGCAGGGATCACTAGGGTCAATCTACTGAGAGAGGAGTGAGGCATATTTAAGTTACTTATCCTGAACCAAGTCAACCAAGACAACATCAGAACTTATTCCAGTGAAGAGTTATCTCCCCCAGAGTAGAGAGTTATATTTGATTTCTTAGGTCCCTTCACAGCCTTTACTCTATGATGATTCTATAGTTTCTGCCTCTTAGAGCTTACAATCTAGTAGGCAGAAGACAGAATTATACATACATATGCCATGCTTCAAAACTTCAAGCATCTATGATTTTGTCCCTTCACTGGACAGATCACAACTCCTTTTATTTCTTAGGAGATGACCTTTGAGAGGTGCTGTGGCCAAAAGATGCTGTGGTCAACTTTGTGATGAGCCTCTCTGAGTTTAGTGAGATTGATCCTTAGACAGCAGACATAGAGTACATCACTGGGCCCTACTTAAAGACTTTTGGTCTTGGTTGGATCTATCCAAAGTTGTGGTAATGCCTCTAAGATTCCAAGGTGATTGCCAAGGCATAGTGAGACACCAAGGGAAAATTTTTGTGTAGTAGAACACTGCATAAGAAATATAAAATAAGTTTCAATAACTATAGCATGGAATATAAGGCAGGGACAAATTGTTCTGTAAGGCTAGAGGGAAAAAATGGAAATTTCTCACTGTAGAGGATGGGCAAAGCATTTAAGATTTCATGGAAAAGGTAGCATTTTTATCTGGACCTCAAAAGGTGGATGGAATTTTGAAAGACAAAATTTGGTCAGTAGAGGGGAGAGGAGAAGGGAGAGGATAAAGAAGAGATGTTCCAGAGATAAACAACAGACTGAGCAAAGGCACGGATCCAGGATTTCCTCAGACATTTACAAGGGTTGGCACAACATCTAGTTTGGCTGGAGCGTGGCACACATCTACCAATGCTTGCAAAAATAGCTATGGCTCATCAAATGGGTAACTAGCCAGTCAGAAGATGAGTGAAGCATAGTACTTAGTACTAACAGTAAGAAATCCAAGACAGCAGAACTATGGGGAAAGCAAACAGCAGCTGAGAGCTGTAACTCTTGAGGACATTCACTCTCTCTTCAGGGAGAGGCTGGTATTTGGGAGGCTGGCCCATTCTACAGCTGCCCAGCTGCCACTGATTCTTTTGTAAGGAGGGCCAGATGGTAAGGTTTCCGCGGGGTGAAATACTGATTTGGGGGGCCTATTATTCCTGGGTGACTTCCACCTACATTTCCCAATGTGCTTGTTCTCCTATGTTGTGTGTGTCCCTAGATAGGTCTTAGCTATGCTAGGTTGTGTGATGCCTAAAGTCTTGAAAAGATAAAACATAAGGTCACGTGGCCAGAAATAGCCATGTCCTTGACTCTATTTTTCTGAATCATTCTTGGGTATGTCTGAAAGAGATCATAGGATCCCAGTAGTCAAAGATTATGAGTTCTAGTAGCAATATGAGTATTTTAAAAGAGGCTCTCCTTTTTTTTTGGCCATGTTGGGTTGGTTTGGTGAGTGGGGTAGGAGGGAAGATACAAAATCTGAAGGAAACAGATAGGGAATAAGTAAAGAACATCTTGCCTTGTGTTTGTTAGACCGATCTACTCCATTATAGCTGTAGAGCTGACTCTCTTGGAAGGAGGCACAGATATCAAGACAAGTGAAAGCTCATTCCATCAGGGTGATGCAGTTCAGCAGTCCATCATCCCTACTGTAGGTGGTTTTTCTCATGTAGCTATGTGCTCCTCCGGGTCATCCCCTGTGGATCGATGGGAAAGCTGAGAGCTAAGCTATGCTCTTGTCCAGCAAGTTTGGGCACAATGAGCACAGACGGGTTTGGCAAGCTGAATCTGTCACGAGGTTGAAAATAGCTTTTCCTTGACATCTTCAAAACCATTCCCTGCTCTTTATGGGGGTGGATGCCCACATCCAAGGTCATAAAAACCTTCCAACATCCTTGGCCACCAACCTCAGCAAGTCCTGGTTTGGTGATCCTGTTCTGTGTATCTTAATGTTGACCTTGTACTTGGATAGAGACTTAGTTTAAGCCCTCAAGGAGATTTCTTTATGAAAAAACTCTCTGTGAGCCAAAGGGACAGGCCTCTCTTACATTCTGGAGGTGTTGGTTAGGTTCCAGTGATTTGGACTTATGTCTCTGTATTGACAATTTTTCTGCCTCCACCCCACTGGTTCTGTGGGAAAACTCTTTCTAGGTCCTGATGCCAGATGCAGCACCACACCCCCAACTCCCAAACTCCACCTCTGAAGCTCAAATGGGTTCTCTGCCCAGAAGGAATAGTGTTGAGTAGGACATGACAACGTGGAGGAGAGTAATGTGAGATAAGGTTGGAAATTCAGAAATGGAAGACTTTTTAAATCCTGTTTCTAATATACCTCGTATCTGACACACTGCCTAGAACACAGGTTAATAAGCAAATGAGTCACTAACTTTCTCTTTTTTCATTTTTTAAAGATAGTGTTTGGAAAGGTTATCTCTCTCATTTGAAATCTGGGATAAAGTTGGCTAGGTTTCTTTTCTACTCATATGGATTTTTTCCATCACATTTTGTTAAAAACATTTATTTTGTAAGAGAAATATCATGGCCTTTGCTAGTTTTTTTCTCTATTGAATACTGTACGGTTATTATAGGATCAAAGAGTCTGAGAAGGACCAAGTCCAAGACTTTCTATTCCAACCTGCACAAAATGAATCCCCACTGTGATGTGTCTGACATGTGCTTGCCCATCGTATTGAAAAATACAATGGAGAATCTCATCAACTTTGAGCAAATGTTTGCAATAAGGTAGAACATGGTAGACACTCAATAAATGTTGTTTGAATGATTGATTCTTGAGTACCTCTCATCAATAACACAGAGTTGCTACCACAAGCAAAGATTAAAATGATCTGTGATCTCTCCAATGATGTAGATTACAACCTATCCTTGCCTGCCCACTCTGAAAGACCCTTGTTAATGCCCTCATCAAAAGTCTGCTATGGAGGGAGGGGTCCACTTGATGTGCTGGGAGCCTTCTTTATTTTTTTCTGACATCCCAAAAAATGCCAGTAAGCACTTGGACCATCTCCATTTCAACTCTTATCTTCCTTATGTGACCAGCCAATCATAAAGATAACATTCTTTCCTTCTTTTCTTCTTGGAAGTTATTTGTTAACACATTTCAATCTGCTCATGCCTACCATGAGCTTCTCCTTTGCCCTCTGTGTGATTCTCATTTTATATTCTTCACAGACTATTATGGTCCATGTATTGTAGTTATATAACAACACTGGTCGGATACTGAAGTTGGGCTGATGTTTCTAGGAAAAGTTTGGGATCACTAAAAAGAAAAGGAAAAAAAACTCTGCGATTTCCTGAGGACAATCCAGTCCACTCCCCTCAAAGAACTATCAAATCTTAGAGGAACTTCAGTAGCCATCTGGTCCAAAGCCCGCATTCCAAAAGAATTCATCCTCATTGTAACCACGCAGACAAGTGATTATCCAGTCTCTGCTTTGAAGACCTCTAATAACCAGGAACTCTTGAGGCAAGAAATTTTGTCTGACATCAAGCCTAAAGTTGCCTCTCTGCAATTTCTACCTACTACCCCTGGCTTGGCCCTTTGGGACCAAACACAATAAATAAATCTAGTTCTTTCTGTTTAATTCTGGGCCCAACTCATTATGCATTTTACTATCACGTACATATAAAACATTATATGTGGGTGATAATATGCTATATATCTTATATTACATGATATTGTACGTACCATATGGTACATGCATAAAACGATATATGCATATTCTATATATTTTTTATATTTATATCTAGACAAAGAGACAAGCTCTCTACATTATCTTTACAATTATGCATTATAATTTGGACAATAGGCATTTTTTCATCAAATTGTTTCTTTTGTGGATAGAGCAAACTCTTTCAAGTGGTTACAGATCTCTTTAGTTGATCATCAAGCATTTTTTAAAATCCCTACTATGTGTTAGGTAGTAGACACAAGCCACTGGGGCTACAGATAGAAAAAAGTAAAATAATTCCTGTTCTCAAAGAGTTTACATTTTATTGGGAGGAGAGGACAGGGGTTATATATGTATGCATGTACACATATGTGTCTACACATGTGCATGTATGTATATAAGCACATACACATATATACAAATACATACAGAAAATATTAAGTTCTCATTAAATACAAGGGAGTTAGGGAGGGAAGGCTCTAAAAGTTGGAAGGATTAGGAAATATGTACATGAAGGTGTTTGAGCTATATTTGAAGGGATTCTATAATGGGAAGGTAAGGAGGGAATATATTCCAGGCACAGAGGACACTAATGTCAAGATACAGAAATGGAAGATGGAGTATGCTGTATGAAGAACAGAGATGAGACAGGCTTGTGGAATAGCTTAGTACAGCAAGGCTGGAAAAGCAGATTGGAAGACTTTAAAAGTCAAATGGAAAAGCTTATATTTTATCCAAGAGGGAAGAGGAAGACACTCCCACACAAGAAGGAGTTTACTGAGCTCTACTCTAGAGAAAGCATTTTCAGTACTAGTTAGATTACTTTAGTCACTACCAGTTAGTCAAAATAAAATACCATGTGCTAAACACCATTCGCCGTAGTCCTTGGCCCCAAGAAGTTCACATTCTGGTGCAGAAACAAACACATAAGTAATGAGTTGTACATGTAGAATGTATACTATGCAAATGGAAGGTCATCTATACCTTGATAAGGCATCAAGGTGGGACTTTTGTGGATAAAGAAATAGAAGGGGGGGGGAATTGACATGTAGATTTTTAGCAGTCATGTCATCGTTAGGTTACCAAGATGCTCAGAATGCCTCAGGCAAACAAAATGATCCCCTTTCTCATCAAAAGTTTCAAATCAAAATATTGACAGACCTTTTTTTTTGTTTGTTTTCTACACGAAACACAACTAAGATTTTGTAATAGAAGTCACTGGGAAGATGAGATTTGTTTTACAGAAAGATGTTTACATCCAACTTTGTTGAAATGCAGCTCTGCTTTAGAGAAAGCATTTTCAGTACTAGCTAGATTATTTTAGTTTCCATATTAGTTTTGGAAAAGTTTTTAAAACATTTTTCCTTTATTTTAGCCCATGGCTGCCATTTTATCAGCATAGGGACTTCCTTCCCAGTGTGGAAAATCTCTTTATTGATAGAGATAAGCAATTTCTTTGCCACATATAGCTTAAAAAGTGTCGCCTAAGGCACTGAAAGGTTAAACATTTTGCCCAGGGTCACATAGCTAGTATGTATAGGTGTAGAGAGGCATGCTATCCCCCTCTTTCACTCCCCTATCTTGAGGCTGTCTCCAAACCCATGGGAACAGACAAACAGAGCCACTACCATCAGGGACATTCTACCTTTTTGCCTTTGTCCCTTTGCCCAGGCTTCATGATGACTCACATTCTTTCTGATGAGATGGGAGACCATCAGACCTCATCATGTTGTCTCCCTCAATAAAAGTATGAGCTCTATGACAGTAGGGACTATATTATTTTTTCTAGTTGTATCCCCAGTGTGTAGCATGGTACTTATCACACAGTCAGCACTTAATAAATGGTTTTTCATTCATTCATTCATTCATCTATCCATCCATTCATCCATGTAACCCAAGACTTTCTGACTCCAAAGACAGCTTTCCTTCCTCTCCCTCATTCTGTTTTACTGCCCTGAATAAGAATCTATTTTATTTCCATCAAGGTGGCCTCTGCAGCATTGGAAGGAGGACATAAAAGGCATTCCACCAAGAACCTGTTTTGCTGCACTGAAATAAAATGACAAAGTTTGAAAAAGAATAGAATTAATGGTGGAGACAAGCATACTATTGAGAACTTCTAATTCCTAATGTACATTTTTTTTAAAGCACCTAGCATAGTGCTTCTAGTGCCAAGCACATCATTTGGTACACAGTAGGTGCATAATAAATATCTGCTGATTGACTGTTATAATGTAAAACACTGAGTACTGGTCTGAGGGTCAGGATCATTGAGTCCCACTTCTGGTTCTGCTGTTAATGATCTGCTCAGACTTTAGGCAAATGACTTCACCTTGATGAAGGCTGTTTTCTTTGTACAATAAAAGAACTAGACTGGTTAATCTCCAAAGTCCCCTGGTTTTCTGAAATTCTTTGACTTCTCTGATTCAGCTTCCAAGAATGGGCTGGTCTACATGGCTTCTGAGGTTCCCATCCTGCTTAAAGATTCCACGATTCTGTGATGATTTGTTTTGGGCCGTTCTTCCATCACCGATATCTCCCAACAAGCCACATTCTTTCAGGAGACAAGCTCCTTACAAAGAGAGCCCATGGCATTTTTAGAAGCAGTTACTGGAAGGAATGAAGACTTGACATTTCATAAGGAAACTAAATGAATAAAAATACCACTATTATCCAACATTGCAATTCAGCACATAAGCAGGCCTACAGAGAAGCTAGCTCAAATGCAAGGTAAAGAAGCCTATACCACACTACAAAGAAGACTAACAGGTAGGCAAAAATAAAAATGCTAGGCTGGAATCTGGCCAATTCACTGGAGGCTGCCTGCTCTATTTCTGTAACAAGTATCGTGGGATTCTAATGATCAACAGAAGCTTGGATTTGGTTGCTTCTAGATAATCTTTTCTTTTCTTTTCTTAGTTGCCCAAGAATGTATTCAGAAATCTGGGGGGGATGGTTAAGGGAAAATGCCAAACCTGGCATAGAAAATGCAAAATCAATGCAAAAAAAAAGGTCTTTAAAAATGCCTTTTGCTGAAGCATGATGAAAGAAAATAGAAAACCAGACATCATCCTCTCTCCATTCCTCTATTTGCATGTTCTTATGAAAGAAGATGTTACCACAATGGTTTTTTCAGCTTTGGGCAATTATTCATTTCTGTAATGCCAGAAGACCTGGCCATAGCAGACAGAAATCTATACAAAAGAAAATATTTTAACAATAATAAGAGGAGCTCCCCTGTACATTGGATTTATAAATTGACCATGTTTTACCTAAGAAGGCTATTGCTTTCAAGCCTCCTTTTTGGTGCACTCTAATTTCTAAAAGACTGGTACCTTTTGCTTTTGTTAAAAAAAAAAAATTCAAACTCTTTGAAAATTCTCTTCCTTCACCCTTGCCAAAGGGGGTTTTTATTATAATACAATATTCCAATCCAACAAGAGTTATAAAGTACCTACTTTGTATACACAAGAAATTGGGCTGCAAAGTACCCAAGATACAAAGACAAGACCAAATATAATGCGTGAAACAACCACTATCTTCCTCTCTTTCCCTCCCCTTCTCCCCATGAGTTAGGTATTCTTCCTCTCCTTCCCCCAACTCTCCTCCCATTTTTCCCAGAAAGGTGATTCTAGGACTAGATTAGCTCAGGGGCCATCCTCACAGCTTCCTGGTAGCTTCTGGCCATACTGGCAGGACTTCCTAATTCCCTAAGGGCACTCCCACAAAGTCTGGGCCCTGTGGAATTAGAAGTCCCCAAACCACAAGATTCATCACACCCAGACTATTTCAATTTGGAGACTAGGAGGTCATAGAGGGTCTGGCAAGAGACAATTAGTGCCTGGTGGGGACAAGGCCATGGGGGCTGAGGTACCAGAGAAGAAACACTCCACATTTCGTGCCTGGTGCCACTCAGAAACCTGCTGGAACCCTAGCAGCTAAGGGTGAGCTGGAGCAGAGGAGGTGAAAGACCAGTGGTCTTTCTGAAGCACCAGGTCCTGCTGGACTGTTAGGCTGCCCACTGAGGAGGAAGATGCAACAAACAAGTTTCAACTAAGTCACAATATTTTCTAGAGTAAATCCCATCTATAGCAGTCTATGTTTCAGATATTTTCTAATTAGGTAAAGCTAAATGTTTATTAGCTACAACAATCAAAAAACAAACAAAAAAACCAACCTCTTCAATTTGCATATGTACTGGAGATATTAATGAAAAATGAAAACATGTTGATATGATGGTTCAAATTTGAACAATACTTAATGAAGCTGATATTCTATTCTCAAACCGGTAATTTTTTAGAAATTCAAAAAGTCCAGGCAGCTAGGTGGCACAGTGAATTGAGCACTGGCCCTGGAGTCAGTAGGACCTAAATTCAAATCCGGCCTCAGACACTTAACACTTACTAGCCATGTGACCTTAGGCAAGTCGCTTAACCCCAATTGCTCTCCAAAAAGCAAAAAAAAATTTAAAAAGGAATCTTCTTGTCATGTCACACCATGTGCCTAGCTGCTGTTGCTGATGTCAGTCAATCAACAAGCATTTACTAACAAATAATATATAATAATAAATAATATTACAATACCAAGCATTGTGCTAAACTCTGAGGATACCAAAAAAAAAAAAAAAAGAGACAAAAACAGTCTTTGTCTTTGAGGAGCTCACATCCTGATGGAGGAGACTACAAATAAATAACTAGTTACTTAAAAGATAAATACAGAGGAGATGGAAGGTAATCAAGGAGGGGAAGGCATTAGTAGCTACACTCTTAGGATTTGGACTTGGAATCAAGAAGATGTGAGTTCTGGGGCGGCTAGGTGGTGCACTGGCCCTGGAGTCAAGAGGACCTGAGTTCAAATGTAGCCTCAGACACTTAACACAAAAACTAGCCATGTGACCTTGGGCAAGTCACTTAACCCCAATTGCCCTCCAGAAAGCAAAAAAAAAAACGATATGAGTTCAAATACTACCTCGGACAGTCTCTTAACCACTCTCTTGGCCTATTTCCTTATTTTCAAAATGAGGATTTTGGAATCTGTGTCTTTAACAGCCTTTTCTGTCTCTAAGTCTATGATCCTATGACCTCCAAAGGCCATGTCCTGGAAGAACTAAGTCACTTCATTTTGGAAATTCTGATCTGGGATCATTCCATTCTGATCAATATGTGTAGCCTCAACCTTGCTTTTCCTCATTCATCTTCCTGCCATATGAAGAATAATCCACCCACTTCTGCTTTGGAAATCAACAGCAGGGATTTCATTAAAATTTTTATTTTTAATTGACATATGACATATCATTTCTTATAGATTCCATACTCACATTGAGCTAGAAATATTACCCAAAGTCCAAGTTTTTTTAAACAGGACCTGCTTTCCTAAATTAACCTACCGAGCTTTGGAACTCTGCCCTCCCTAGTGCTGAGCTGTCCTCAATGATGTGTACAAATTTACCTATCCCACTATTTCTAGCCAGATCCAGGCCATTTTTCACATCTATCCACCTTGAACATCTTGCCACCTTCTTCCCCTATCACTCCCCAATAAGATCTCCAGGGATCCAGTTGTCTATGTAGTTTTTAAACTCTGACCTGGGGCTGAACTGTCTTGACTGGAGGTATCAGCTCACTTAACCCATTTTATTAAGCCTTCCCTAGATTAGCTTCATATCCATTCATCCCAGATAATCTCCCTTGCCCTCACTTCCTACCCCAATCCAAGTACACCTTCCTCTTCCGGAAAGGTCCTAACAATTAACTGCTCCGTAGTTCTATTCATAATCTCTGTGATCCACCACACAAAAACTTACTTCCCTGGCCACCATTCTTCTATTCCTGTTGTTTTCCCTTATTAGAATGTAAGTTTCTTGAGGGCAGGGACTGTCTTACTTTTGTGTACTATATTCTCAACACCCAGCACAGGGCAAGGCATTCTGCAGGCATCTAATAAATCCTTTTTAATTCATTCTTTCAACTATTCCCCTGTCTTGTTGACTGGTAGAGAGTCAGTCAGTTTTCCTGATGAGATAACGACTTAACACAACATTTTATCAGACATTTGCTAATTCCTAAGAATTACTGTCTGGGAAACAATCCTTACTCAGAACAATATTCATAACATACCGGCAAAGAATGTGGGAGTGGCACTGATAAAATAGTATCTCTATGTAAAAAAGAAAAACATCAACCAAAAAACAAAAAACAAACCAACCCAAAGATAATCAGGAAGGCCAGAAAAGAGGCAGGAAAACAAATGACACCCCACCCCCACCTCCACCGAGTTTTTCATGAAAACAAAAATTGTTCTTCCTTTCTCTCTCATTCTCTCCCCCCCACCTCCTCTTAGTTTTGGATGGGGACTCATACAAGAATCTTTTCTTAGTTTGTTTATTTTTTTTATTTTGGCAAATGGGTTGCCATTTTCGAGGGAGCTTCTTGAGATCGGGGACTGTCTTTGACTTTTCTTCGTATCCCCAGAGTTTAATGTACATAGTAGGCACTTAATAGATGTTTATTGGCTGACTTATGACCTCTCACTCCACTGTCTTGCTAATAATCGCCCTCTTCTCTTCCTTTAAAAAAAATTTTAATTATTTATTTTTAACATTCATTTTTAAGTTTAATTTCCAAATTCTCTCCCCTTTTCCAGTCCCTCCCCCACCCATTGAAAGGCAAGTAATATCAATTATGCATGCAAATAATATGCAAAACATATTTCCATATTAGTCATGTTTGTAAAAAATGTAATAAAATAAAGAAAGTGAAAAAATTGGGGCGACTAGGTGGCACAGTGAATAGAGCACCGGCCCTGGAGTCAGGTGGACCTGAGTTTAAATCCGGCCTCAGACACTTGACACACTAGCCGTGTGACTTTGGGCAAGTCATTTAACCCCAAATGCCCTCCAAAAAGCAAAAAAAAAAAAAAAGTGAAAATTATACTTCAATTTGCACTCAGAGGTCATCAATTCTCTCTTTGAGATATGGATAGTATTTTTCATCATGAGTCCTTTCGAATTGACCCTCCTCTCTTCTAGAAGAAAGTCTTATAGGCAGTAGCCTAGAAATATCACTGGATCCAGGGTCAGCAAACCTGGGTTCAAGCCCCAGTTCTGTTGTTTTTTACCTGGGTGATCTTTGGTTAGTCAGCTTTCCTCAATAGGTCCCAGTTTTCTCATTGGCCAGATGATAATGCTGGGTAATTGATTACTATGTTCTTTTCTATCCTCTGATCTACAGAATATACATGTTTGCATAGTCTAAAAACTTTTTTTATTCCTTAATCCCCAATTATATTTTCTCATAAAAGAATAAGGAAATAGATATTTCTCAAGCACCTGCTCTGTGTTGGGCACTGTGCTAAGCACTTTACAAATATAATCTCATTTTATTCTATATTTTATACCAACAAACCTGTGAGGCAGGTGTATTATATCCCCCATTGTATAGTTGAGGAAACTGAGTCAGACAGAGGGTAAATGACTTGTCCAGGATCACACAAGCTGCCTGAGGCTGGACTGGAACTCAGGTCTTCCTGATTTAAGGTCTAGCACTCTATCCACAACTCTGTATAGGCTCACCCTGAGCCCACTATCCGATCAAAGCCAAGCCAACAAACATTTATTAAATACCTACTGTGTGGGATATATTGTTCCAGGTGCTGGAGATATGAAGGTGAACTGAAAAAGAGCTCCTCCTGCCCTCAAGGAACTTCCATACTATCCTGTTGAAACCACCAAGTATCAGAATGTATGTTTAACTATTTTGGAGCATTCTATCAAGTTCCTTGGAGAATATGGGAATTGGAGGGCTGGATTAAATGATCTCTAAGATATCCTACCTCCAAATCTGTGATCTATGATCTCTAGCTCTTGGTCCTCTGCAAATGAATAGCTGGACCTAAAGAACAGTGACCGACGGACAGATACAGATAGCAATGGATTCCTCCAGACATTTATGCTCGGTCCTGAATAGTTTAATTTTTTTGTCAGCAACTTGGATAAAAGCATAGATAAAAGCTTATCAAATTGTCATATGGCCTAAGTGCTTGTGGTTATGAGAAGACACAGATCACAGTATAATGATAGTTTCGGGGTTTGGGTCTTGTCCTATAATTTCACTGGTCTAGGGAACTTCCTGGTCAAGAAACTATCTTTATCAATGAAGATCTGAACCTTCTTTGCAGTTTATAGTCTCAGAGAGCTACTTGGGGCACTTAGAGGTTAAGTGACTTGCTCAAGGTCATTCAACCAGTATGTATCTTTTTCTCTCTCAGAATACCAGGCTGCTTCACAGATGACAGATGAAGGATCCAAAAATATCTCAACAGGCAAGAATATCGTGCTGAATTGGTTGGCATGAAATTTAATAAGGATAGAAGTAACTTAAAAATAAATCCTCACAGATATAGTATGGGAGAGGCAGAAGAAGATCTGGGGATTTTAGTGGACTACAAGCTTAACATGAATCAATATGACTGCCAAAAAAAGGCTAATACAACTTCAAACTGCACTAGAAAGGGAATAGATGGGGCGGCTAGGTGTTGCAGTGAGTAAGAGCGCTGGTCCTGGAGTCGGGAGGACCCGGGATCAGTTCCGGCCTTAGATACTTAACACCCACACAAAAAAAAAGAACTGGCTGTGTAACCTTGGACAAGTTACTTAACCCCAATTGCTTTAAAAAAAAAAGGGTATAGTTTCCAGGATTAGGGAGGTGTACAACCAGGTTGCTCAGTGGATAGAATGCTGAGCCTAGAGTTAGGAAGACCTGAGTTCAAATGTGGCCTTACACACTTACTAGCTATGTGACCCTGAGCAGGTCATTTAACTTCTGTTTGCCTTAATCCACTGGAGAAGGAAATAGCAGACGACTCTTTGCTAAGAAACCTGTCCATGGGGTCATGAAGAGTCTAAACAATTGAACAACAACAGCCTATCCTGCGATCTTCATGTATTTGAGCAGTTAATACATTAATGAATAGTTTTTCTTATTGGTCCTCAGACTGTTGTTGTTTGTCTTTCCTTCTTGAAGAGGACCATGACATCAGGAAGGCGATACCATGCAGAGCTGGAGGCCTATGGGTAAAGCTGAAAAGTGTTTAATTTAGTCTTTATTTACTCTAAAACTCTTTATCAATGAGAAGCAGAATGGGCTGGCCTTTCAAGGTAGTGAGTTCTCCCTCACTGGACATCCTTCTTTAGGCCAAGGTTAGGTAGCCACTCATCAAGTATGACGGAGAGAAGATTCTTTTCCAGGTACAGGTTGTTCTAGGTAGCCTGCAATGGCCCTTCCAACACTATGATTCTGTGAATCATAGCCCATTGATTCCTAAGACTTATCTACTAAAAGACCTAGGAAAGCCTCGGACTTTATCACAGAAAGTAAGGGGACCTAGAATGAGGTATTAAACTAACTGAAAAAACCACAGTCAGGTATGGTGATCTTTTTATGAAATGCAAACCAATTCCTTAGGAAAATTACCAGTCACTTGCTAAAAGGTCCTAAGAATTGCTGTCTGGGAAAGAATTCCTTCTCAGAGCAATCCCTTCCTCAACGTAGGAAAAATAAAAAGGGAACAATACCACTGGTCAAGCCAATTATTGCTCACTCTCACAGATAATCCATAAAGTCAGTGGGGCGGTTCTAGACGTAGGTGGTTCAAGCAGGTCCATGCAGGAGCTGGACTTGAGGATAAGCCCTGCTTAGTGAGAACTGTAGAAATGTACTCAGCTGGGAAAGGAAGATTGCCAGGAGCCACATAGAGGTAGAAGAGCACAAAAGCTAGCAGGGGGAGCCACCATAAGGACTGAGGATCAAACTCAAGAGCCAAAGTTGTACAGGCCTATCAGATAGGCATGAAGTGTCAGGGCTGATAACCATGTTGTTGTGGTCATCTTAGACTACAGACCTCGAGATGATTATGCACTGCTATTCTCCCCTAAGACATGGAGGCTTGAAGCCTTTTCCTTCAGGTTACAGAGAAAGTCTGTTTGCTTTTCTTTTTTTATTTGTTTTAGATATTAACTTTGTTTTATACAGGCATTTGCTCGTAATGAGCCTACTCATTGGGAATGCTGTTGGGAGGAAGAGGCAAATGAGGGGGAGAAGAGTAAGAGAGAAATTTAAGGCTAAAGTATTCTGCCAGAGCAAAACTTTCTCTGGTTGGGTACTCTGAGCTAAAAAAAAAATAGAGAGAATTATATATTCTTTTGTTACAACCTCCCAGAGCAGTGAAAGAATGTACTGAGAAACTCATCTAGTGGACAGTGTTGGATTTGGGGGGGGGTCAAGAAGTCCTGAGTTCAAATCCTGACTCAGGCACTTAATCAGCTGAGGGACCCTGGGCTGAAGTCACTTAACTTCTTTGTGCTCAGTTTCTTCATCTATCAAATGGAGCTAATAAATAGTATTTAACTCCCAGGCTTTTGTGAGAATAAAATGAGATAATATATGTAAAGTGCTTTGCAAACCTTAATAGCCATTAGTTTCTTTTGTGGTTCTTATTCTTTGGGTGAAGTAAAAAGTCCAGAAGAAGGGGAGGCTAGGTGGTGCAGTGAGTAGAGCACTGGCCCTGGAGTCAGGAGGACCTGAGTTCAAATCCAGCCTCAGACATTTAAACACAAAACTAGCTGTGTGACCTTGGGCAAGTCACTTAACCCCAACTGCCCTACCTTTCCCTCTCCAAAAAGCCATAAAAAAAATTATAAAAAAAAAGGTCCAGAAGAAAACATCAAGATCACCTGATTGTGGCAAAGAGGACTTGGAGTCAGGAAGCCCTGGGTTCAGATCCTACCTCTTACACTTACTAGCTTTGTTAACATAGTCAAGTAACCTAACCAATGCAGTGCCTGACACATAGTAAGTACTTAATAAATGCTTGTTGGCTTGGTGACAGTGCCTGGCACATAGTAGGCACTTAATAAATGCCTGCTGGCCTGGTGACAGTGTCTGGCACATAGTAGGCACTTAATAAATGCCTGTTGGCCTAGTGACAGTGCCTGGTAAATAGTAGGCACTTAATAAATGCCTGTTGGCCTGGTGACAGTGCCTAGTACATAGTAGACCCTTAATAAATGCTAGTTGGCTTAGTGACAGTGTCTGGCACATAGTTAGTACTTAATAAATGCTCATCAGCTTGGTTAGCTTCCTCAGTTGTCAAATGAGGAGGCTGGACTAGATGTCCTCTAAGATACTTTCCAGTTCCAAAACTGTGATCCTTTTCTCTGATTCCTTTTGGTGGAGTTAAGCCATATAAACAGGGCTTGTCACCATTCTGAGTCCAAAAGCAAATGGGAATGTCTAAGGCCTTCTCTTCCAATAAGGTACTTAGCTCCTGCTTAAACTAGGGTTGTTCCAAAGGAAAGATGGGGACAAAGCCTGAAAGAGTTGCCTCGTTGCTGTGTGACAGGAGACAGTTTCCACTTAGAGAGAAGGAAGTAATGTGCTGGGAGATAACACAGGAAAATGCCACATTAGTGACAGCACTTTCACATGGGGCTTCTCTCAGTGGCTGCTGCTAACTTGAAATAACAGGTGGGATTGGGAGTCAAGGACCTGAGATGGAGACCCAGCTCTTAACTTTCTGGGCTTCAGTGTTCTCATCTGTAAAGTGAGGATGTTAAACTGGATAACCTCTACGGTCTCTTCTGCCTCTAGATATGTAATCCTTTAAAAAGTCAAGCTTATTTTCCCCCTTTGCTCACATGTAAGAATTTTGTTTGCTAATATTTAACAACCATTTCTCTAGGGGAAAAAAGCATTAAATGTATTACACTTTTAAGTTTAATCTTCATCATCAACACTTTCTTAAGTCTAGACAATCAGCAAAACAGTAAATCAAGCCCTGATTGGTATGGAGGCGAAAATGCTCATGCTGAAAATTTAACGATCAGCTCCCCTTCAAGCTGGTTCCAGCATATTCCTGGTCACACATAACTTTATTTCATTCTCTTATTCTATTTTCTTATTTCTGATATGTAAAGATGGGGACCAGTTGATCTCTTAGAACCCCATTCAAATGCTAACATTCTAGGAATGGGAATGATTCACAAAAACAGTCCTACTTGCCTCCCACCTGCTTGAAAGGAGGAAAGAAGCTTGATTGGTTGTTTAGGGACAAGTTGTGGTTGGGTTTGGAATTACCCTTGGTTTTGCAAGGAAAGTCAAGGCCATGGGGAAAAAGGGTAAAGAACTTCCACAGGTCAGTTAACATTTCAGAAATGATAACTGGTTAAACATTCCCCCATAAGATGAAAGGGAGAAGGACCTTTCTCAACATTCATTTTTCCAAATGATTGTTTTTCTTTTGCTCTTAGTGTCTTCTCTCCATTAATTAGTTCTATTTATCCTGTACGTAGCTTGTTTCTATATATTTGTCTGCTTGTTCTCCTGTTCTCTCTCTTCCCCCCCCCCCCCACATTAGATTGTGAGCTCCTTGTGGGCAGGGACTTCTTTTTGCCTTTTTGCCATCTCCTGGGCTCACCACAGTATCTGGTACATAATAGGTGCTTAATAAATAAATGGGAAATGGTTATTCCCTTCCCCAGTTGGTCAATAAACATGTATTAAATACCTACTAAGTGGTAAAAATAAGCACCTACTAATGATAATAATGAATACTTACTGACTGATTGGGGATGGGAATAAGCAATCCCCAGTCAAACAATGAGCATCTATTAAACAACTGTTATGTCACTTGATCATCACAGCAACCCTGGCTAGGTAGGTACTATTATTTATCCCCATTTTAAAGTAGGGGAAACCGAGGCAAACAGAGGCTAGGTGACTTGCCTGTGTAAATACACCGCTAGGAAGTGTCTGAGGCTGATTTGAACTTGGAGTCTTCGTAACTCCAGGCCCTGAACCCTATCCACTGCTCCACCTAGTTGTTTCTGACTGATTTTGAGATAGAAAACAGTCATGTTTCTCTCTGGGTTTCATACATATAATCATATATATATATATATACACATATTTATATAAGAGAGTGTGTTGTAATGGAAATAGAACTGGATTTGGAGCCAGAAAAACTAGGTTCCAAACAAAGTTCAGTCATTTCCTCTGTGACTCTGGGAAAGTCATTTTATTTCTTTGGGTCTCTACTTCCTCCTGTGTAAAATGAGGACATTGCAATAGATAATCTCCTGTCCTTTCCAGCCCTAAATTATGAGACTTGCTGCTTTATGTCAACCTTACCACTCCTCCTTTGAAATTTGGCAACCAGCGTCAGCAGAACAAGCCGGCTGGTGGAAAGGAAGAGGCACACCGGGAGGGAGTTGTGGGGGATGAAGCGGGGAGAGGGTAGTGGAGGGTGGGAGTGAGCTCCTTTGAGGAGACAGGGTGATGTGGTTTGCGTCCCGAAAGAGTAACTGGCTCTCTACACAGAAAGGTGTGAGATGTTTAGGGGTGGGTGGTTGGGTGGGAGTAAGTGATTCGTTGGAGGCTCCTCGCTGGGGGGGGGGGGGAACAGGGGACACACAGGTGAGGGCGGGTGCAGGTTGAGGCTGATCAGTGGGAAGGGTGCAGTTGGGGGAAATTCAGAAGCAGCGCAGGTGAGGTAACTAGCCAGGTGAAAGCACCACGGGTGGGAGCATCACAGAGGAGAGGGACGGAGGTGAGAGAGATGCAGGGAAGGGAAAACACTGCCAAGAGCCGCGGGGTGGGGGCGAATAACTGGCCAGGTGACAGCCCAGCTGGGGGGCTTCACAGGTGAGAGTGGAGTAGGAGGGAGCTGCGCAGGTAAGAAGGACGCAGGTGAGAGAGATGCCGGTGAGTGAATGCAGTGGCCAGAGCAACGCAGGTTGAGGGGGGATTGCCCAGATGATAGAGGGCAGGTGGGGGGGAGTCCACAGGTGAGAGCGGCGCAGGTGGGGACTGCCCAGGTGGGGATCGGCTTGACCTCGGCTCCTTACCTGGTTCCTATTGTACCAAAAGCCGGAGAGGGAGCCGTTGCCCGCGCCCTGAGCCCCGTAGGTGAAGTTCCACGCCAGCTCGTCCAGGGTCTCGGAGAAATCCCCGTCCCCCGAGCCCCCGGACTGCAAGGACGCCATTAGGTGCCCGCGTGGGGAGGCGGGGAGCGCCCCAAGGGCGAAAACCCCGCCGCCCCCTCCTCGAGGTCTGCTAGTCTTTCTCCTCTCGCTTCACCCCGCCTGGTCGCCGAGTCCAGAGCGAGCCCTCCAGCACCTTCGGCTGGCCACAGGAGGAGGAGGGGGGCAGCGCGGAGGAGGCGGCGCTGCCCCTGGGGAGAGCAGGGCAGAGGCTGCGCGCACACTTCCTGGTCTGGCACTGGCACCTTTGGGGTGGGGCGGGAAAGCCACCTTACTATCCTGCATTCACCTCACGCAGAGGTGGAAGATGATCCTGAGCGTGAGAGGAGGCATTCTAACTCCCTCGCCTTCCGCACCACCACCAAAAAGTGGGGAAGGGGCCTAAAAGGCTTTCACTTGGACCTCGGGCCAGTATAGCTTGGGACCGAGATTCTGGAGACCTGGGTTCTGGTTCCTGCCCTGTTACTAATGGGCGTTGTAGCCTTACGCAAGCCCCCCAGCTCCTCTTTGGACCTCAGTTTCCTCATCTCTAAAATCAAGGGTTTGGATTAGATGGCACTTCAGCCTACTAATTCTAAGATTGAGCTGAAGGGGAGAAAGGGCTGGCCCTAATGGGTCCCGGGTAGACAGCCTACTTGACTTGGGGAATTTGAACTTGATTGGGGAAACGAGGGAAAGACTGTGGTCTTCCCTGCTGTGGTCCCAATAATAATAATAGCTGAATTATTTTAAATTTTACAAAGTGCTTCATCCACACAACAGCCCGTTGGTAGCCCCAAAGAAGGCTAAACCAATGGAAAACAAAATGATGATTACCCCGCACTTTTATTTGTACATATACCGCGGTATAGTTTTTAATTGAGTTTCAAGAATGAAAAGCATTCATTTACCATTCTACACTTTCAGGAACAGAATTGATGCATACATTTTAAGATTTTAAATGTAGACATTCTTATTTTTTAATCCCAAAACAGCACCTAAAATAAACTGGGAACATCAGTTAATCAAAAAGCATCAAGTGCCCACTATTTGCAAAGCATTGTGCTTAAAAAAAAAAAAAAAACCTTCTGCCCTCAAGGAGCTTCCGTTCTTGTGTGGGAGACAAGTACTTTGAAGACAAAGAATAGAGGTAATTTTAGAGGAGAAAGCTCTAAGATTGGGAGTGGGGGTAGGAAGGAAGAGTTTAGTTTTGAAGGAGGCCAGGGATTCTTTGAGGAAGAAGTGAAGGGGAAGATTCCAGGTTGGAAGAGACCTGGAAAGGAAAGAAATTGCCTTTTATTTCACCTTTTGGAGAAGTGGATTTAGGATGAGCTGTAACTGTTGCCAGGGAAACCAGGATAGGTATAGTAGACAAAGGGATTTGCCCAAATTCTGTCTGCATCTGTACCAGAGTGTGGTCCTTCCATTCCATCTCTATACACTGTTTTTGGTTGGTTATACAATACAGACATTTGTAAAAGGGGAAAGGGAGGGAAATAAACATTTCTAGGACAGGCACTGTGCTTAGTGCTTTACAACTATCTCATTTTATACTCAGTCTGGGAGGTAGGTGCTCTTACTACCCCCATTTTACAGTTGAAAAACTGAAGTAAAAAAGTGACTTAGCTAGAGTTACACAGCTAGTAAGTGCCCAAGGCTGGATTTGAACTCAGATCTTTCTGACCCCAGATCCATTGAATCACCAGCTGCCTCTGCTTGGGTCTCTGGGATTTTTTAATCAACAGCTTTTACAGAAATAACTAGAAGGTCATCCATTCCAAGCACCTCATTTTATCCATAAGGAAACTGAGAACCAGGGAGGGCAAGTAGTTTGCCCCAGGGCACACAGGCAGGTAGTGGGGTTCAGATGACAGCGGTGCTGCATACTTACTACCTGTGTGACTAGGCAAATCCCATCACCTCCCTGGGCCTTAATTTCCTCTCTGTAAAATAAGGGGGTTGGGTTAGATAGCCTCTGAGGTATCTTTCAGCTTTAAATTCTATGAAAATTACACCAGCAGAAAATGAACACTGGGACTTTATGATTGGAACTGGTTCTAATTTTTTTTCAGTGACAGTACAAAAGGCAATATTGACTTTGCTTCCTGCCGAGAAGCCTTCCCAGTCCCAAAGGATAATAGAATTAAAAAAATAAATATCTTTCAAAATGGCATCAAGTAGTCACAAACTCAGTCACTGTGTAGTTCACTTCAACATCTGGATATTTTAAATGGCAATTATTGCTTGTTCAGTCTATTTTTATTAATGATTCTTCATAACCATCCTACCAGCCACATTGGTAGTATCCTTTTCCAGCTCTAATATTTTATAAATCTCTGGTCCTTATTTTACAGGAGACAAGAGAGGTTTAATTAGATTATAGTGATTCAAGGGTGAAGCCAGGAACAGAACAGAAATTATTATTCCTGATACAGAGTTGAATATATTTAGTTCCTCCCTTTTGAGTCCTGGCCTTGCTGTCACTTTACAGTTTTTTCTCTTTTTGCCTTTTGCTCTGTATTAAAACCACTTATTTCAGGAGAAGCAAGTCCCATATTTAATAGGAGACAGCTGATTTTATGCTCTGTTAAATGTTTTCCATATTCCAAGATGACACTGCTGTTTGTGTTGTCATCAAAAGTGTGTGCATATGACTGAAATGACAAATTCATGGTCATCATTCCTTCCCACACAGTTCCTATGAAGAAGGCAAACATGAAGTGGCTTGCTTTGTGCCTACTGCTGTACCAAGTGGGGTAAAGACAACAGTGTTTGCAAAGAACACTGAATTTGTAGTCTGATGACCTGGTTCGAGTCTAGGCTATGTCATTATTTAGCGCCTACCAATGTGACTACTTTAAGTGACCAAATTACTTAACCTTTCTAGGTCTCAGTTTCCTCAGCTGTAAAAATGAGATTATATTGCATGACTGCAAAGTCCCTTCCAGCTCTAAACCGATGATAAAACTATTCCCAGAAGGATGTTTAGACTGTTATCTAGGGTAGCTGCTCTAGTCCTCATTGCAGGAAGTCAGACTGAGACATCTACTGTTGTTATTATAGTTTGTTGAATCAGAAAGGCCACTTTGAAGGACTCATCTGGCTGTGAGGGCTCTGGTCTCCTCAGTAAAGAATGGACAGCCCTAGATATCAAGCTTTTCAGAGTAAAGAGCAGGCACACTCAGAGCTAAGTAGCCAATATCTTCAGACTCAGCTCTTTTTGCTTTGGACTAAATTTCCTGCTCTGTGGACTTAGGGACTCACTTTGGGAGTTAACTCCTGCTCATTGTGTACATTCCATAGACCTCTATATTTTAATCTCTAAAGGCTAAATTAAAGTGGTCATTATTCATATTGGGGCTATTTGCCCAGTAACTATCACACACTCTGGGGTTCAGGGCTCCCCAGTTTTTTCAGTTGCAAATCTCGTCCACTCTTCCATGTAGATAATGTCAGGGAAAAGACTAGAGAAAAAGCTAAGCCTAGAGTGCAAAGTCATTTTCTCTCTCTTTTTTTGGATCTGCCTAGCCACATTCGTGGCTTTTCACAGTAGCTTTAATGAGTAAAGAGAGAAAACATTTTGAGTTTAGCTGTCTATGAGAATAGGGACAGCTAGGTGAAGTGGATAGAGCCCTGGGCTTAGAATCAGGAAGATTCATCTTCATGAGTTGAAATCTGACTGCAGACACTTAGTAGCTGTGTGAGTGAGGGCAAGTCACTTAACCCTGTTTGCCTCAGTTCCTCATCTGCAAAATGAGCTGTAAAAATGAACTGAAGAAGGAAATGGTAAACCACTCTAGTATCTTTGCCAAGAAAACCCCAAATGGAGTTGTGAAGAGTCAAACTGAACAGCAAGTCTTTCTAAGGCAAACTAATCCATGCTAAAGGATTGAGTTTCTGTTAGTAAGGTAGTAATTATTTATTCATCTTGAGGGTTGCATATTTACATTTTAACAGAAAATTTCCTGGGACATGGGACCTTAGCTCCATGTTTCTCAAATTTTCTGGTTACAGGACCCATTTACATTCTTAAAAATTGAGTACACCCCCAAAAGCTTTTGTTTATGTGGGTCATAGCTATTAGAAACTAAAATGCTTTAATATTATTAGAAAAAGAGTTTTGGCTTCTTGGCCTCCCTGAGAAAGTCTCAGAGACTCCCCCAAATGCCCAGATCACACTTTGAGAACTATTGCCTTAACCTAAAGGAATGTTCTTCTGATAGTGAGAAACTCAAATACTGTGGAAAGGCCTCTGGAGAGGTGTTTAGAGACTGAAGTCCTTTCAATGTCCCTCAAATCACATCATTTAAGTGACTACCTATTCCATATATTTTTACAGTTGGTCCCCAAAAAAGAAGATAGTGGTATTATTTTTGGTAATGGGAAAATTGAATAAAAGTAGGTAAAGATAATGACTTTAGTTTTAGAAATGGAAGATTTGGTTTTAGATGACCTCAGGACAAATTCTAGATTCCATCTCTAAGTGAAAGCATCCTATATGTAACAAGAAATACTGGAGCAGACTGATGGTCCAAATTGAAGACAGAATAGGGATTCATCAGACTGTAAGTGTATGAAATGAATGAAAGAATGAGAGAGCACTTATTTTAAAAGCCTGCTATGTGCCAAGTATAAGCTAAGCACTGGAGAAATAAATATTAAAAACCCAAAGTCCCTGAAAACCTTTTGCACAATGACATAAACTGGTATACTTTGCAAATAGAATGCAAAGCTTTATCTGCTCTTTGCACAAGAGAGAGGCAGGTTGTCAGTAATCAGTACCTTCTCTACTCTTGCCAGTTCACTGCCCAAATTTGTCCCCAATGCTTTTCATATTCAGAAAGGTACCATTTTTGGGTCAGATGGGCACTGTACTCAAGTCAGGGGACCTGGTTTCAGCTTAACTACTAACTAGCTATCAGATCTCTGGTGAATCTAGAGGTCCTCGCACCTTCATCCCCTGTCTTCTTCTTCTTCTTTTTTTGCTTTTTTGGAGGGCAATTGGGGTTGAGTGACTTGCCCAAGGTCACACGGCTATTTTTTGTGATAAGTGTCTGAGGCCAGATCCGAACCCAGGTCCTCCTGACTCCAGGGGTGGTGCTCTATTCACTGTGCCACCTAGCCACCCTTATCCCCTGTCTTCTTTATCAGTAAAAGTAGAATCTATGAACTCAGGCAAACTTTCAGTACCTTTGATTATACGAGTAGGAGAGGGAACACTCCCAGTAAGTGTTAATTCTGCTTTTAACACTTTGGTTTCTGGTTGTCTGGCAGATTTAGGCTTTGTGTAAGGAAACTTTTCCTAAGACAACACTGGCCAAGGAAAATGAGTAAGTAGTCTCTGAATTCCTTGTCCCTGAAGACTTTCCTGCAGAAGCCAGGAACACCTGTCAGGGATATTTTAGGAATTGCTATTCAGCATCAGGTAGGACTGAATAGCCTGAGGTCCCTTCTACCTTTAAGATTCTGAACTTGTGTGAGACATAACACCTCCTTCCCCCTGCTGGAATGACTCTAGGTTCAACAAATACTCAGTTTCACTGATTGAAAGAGAATAGGTTGCATCATACCAGCAAGTGCAGTGAGTGTGTGTGTGTGTGTGTGTGTGTGTGTGTGTGTGCGCGCGCGCGCTCTTATCCTTTTTTGTTTTGGAACCCTTTGGCAGTTTGGTGAAGCCCATGGACCTCTCTTCAAAATAATATTTTTAAATAATTGAAGAAAATGGCAAATTTCACTTGGAGGTTAGTGAAAATTCCCATCCCAGTTCACAGACTCTGTCAAACCTATGAATCCATTGGGGGTCCATGGACAGTAAGTTAAGAGCTGCTGATTTACAGTATGTTGCATTCAGTATCTTCTGGGCTCCCATGGCTTGTGTTGGCTGTTCACATATGGCTCAATGCTGAAGGATTTGGGTGATTTGGGTTGACCAAACAATCCCCTTTTAGGTCCCTTTATCCTATGATGGTGGCAAGAGATATCTATACCAGAAGGAGTGGCCACTAAGCCAGGAGGAGTAGCCCACTCAGTGAACCTTAAAGAGATGACTTCATGCTCTGGATCCCTCTTGCTTCCCATCTTTCAAGTGTATCAGAACTGTTCAGATCTCTACCTGTAGGCATAGCAGAAGATTCCCATGGTGTCTAGGAGCAGTAGCCGCTGAAGTACATGTGCTGACTAAGGCAAGCCTGAAACTGACTCTCAAAGCCCTAGCTACCACTTCTGCTTTCATTTTCTTTCCTCAACATAGGTGACTGAGCCATGATCCACTGGATGGACGTTTCAGTCAGTCAGGCAATCATTTATTAAGCATCTGATATGTGCTAGGCACAGAACTGCTCTCAGGGAACTCACAGCCTAAGAAGGGAGACAACATTTAAACACAGTATAAAAACAGGATGTGTACAGAATAATTGAAGATTATCTCAGAGGGAAAGCACCAAAATCAGAGGATCATCTCGGGAGGTTAAGTTTGATTGGCTTCTCAGTTGGTCCCCTACTTCAGTGGTTCTTGGAGATGACCACTGACAAGAGGAGGATCCTAAACCCATGGCCATGGCCCTGGAGGGACTTGTCCAGAGTGGAGGTAAAGGTGAAATGCCAATTCATCAGTCCCACAAAATGCTTCAGGTTTTGATGTTTTAAACAGCATCACCCCATGAGAACATAATAGTAGTTATAAGTTATAGCTAGTGCTTAAGTCTAAGCAATGAAAACTCTTGAGTCTTTTGTATTTAGAATTCCTTTTGTGTAAGGGAAATAACCTGAAATTGGATTACTTTCACCTTTTTGGGAGACCCTAGATATGAGTGAAACCTAAGCTTTAAGGGTCTACAGTTTACAGTTGTTAAATATTTACCAGGATACCTCTAGACAGTGGTTTTAAGGGAAAAGTAGGTTTGACTTTGGACATGTGGCCTTTGAAGCACTGGTAGAAATGTCCTGTGTGCAGTTGGAACTTGGATGCAGTTAACAGTAAAAAGGAGCCTTCAGTGAATTGAGAAAGGGCAAGTGATTCAGCCTAGGCCCAGAAACAAATTTTTTACATACACATATTATTAATTATTATTGTCATATTAGCATATTTTGTTAAAAACATGACAGACTTTGGCAAGGAAAAGACAAATCTTTCCCTTTCTTTCTGTAATACTAAATCACTAACACTTCTCTGTGTGAAACTTTCCATGTCTGGCTTGTCAGGGTGTGGTTAGGATGAATAACTGAATCATCATGAAGTAATAAACAGGCTAACTAACCAAAGGGAGATTTAAGCTGCGTATGGTGTATAGCATTTATTTTAGGGCGAGCCAACATTCAGGTAATTTATCCAGGGCAGGGCTTGTACGGAAAAAGAGTGATGCAATTTGACAAATACCAACCACATTCTGAAGGCTTCTGCAGGTAATAAACCTGCTGACTTTGGAGGAATAGTGTGTATTGTACCAGAGTTCTAACTGCACAGAAGTATGACAGAAGCAAACACAGAAACATAGCTTTTAGAATTATATGTATTTGTTTTTTTTTTTTCCACAAAAAAGACTTGAAGCATTTCTGGATTCTTGAAGTTATTTTCCTATTTCAAAATCTGATGCAACATAAAAAAAATAGTTAATTCTGATCTGTTACTGGAAAGCAGAGTAAATTATACCACCTGGAATCTATATTACCTTAGAGAAAACTTAGACCTGGCAGAAAGACATGTAGATGAACCAAGGACCTTCCCTCTGAGATTGTTGTTGTTGAGTCATTCCAGACTCTTTGTGACCCCATTTGGGGTTTCTAGTATCTTTGATACTAGGGTAGTCTGCCATTTCCTTCTCCAGTTCATTTTACAGATGAGGAAACTGAGGCAACCAGGGTTAAGTGACCTGCCCAAGGTCACACAGCTAGTAAGTGTCTGAGGCTGCATTTGAACTCAGGTCCTCCGGACTCCAGGCCCAGCACTCTATCCACTGTGCCTTCTAGCTACCCAAGATATTACCGCCTTCTGTTTGCTCTGTTTATTATCTTGTTTGAACTTCATTAGACTGGGAGTCTCTTAAGGGCAGGTAGTATTTTTTTGCTTTGCTTTGTATCCCTGGGACTTAGCACAATGACTAGTACATAGTAGGTATTTAATAAATGCTTGTTGACTGACTGACTGAGCCAATCAATGGACTTCAGTTTTTCTGAGATAAGGATTTCTTTTTATAAAGTTCGGTTCCTATGTTATAGCTTTTTTTCTGCCCTCTTACAGGGGGACTAACCAATTCACATGATTTCTCTTCTCCCTCTTCATCCTTTCCATTAGCAATCTCATTGTTCTCATGGCTTCTTTATGTTTATGGCTGAATCTTTTTCTCCAGCCTTGACCTTTCTTCCAAGTTCCAACTGCACACAGGACATTTCTACCAGTGCTTCAAAGGCCACATGTCCAAAGTCAAATCTACCTTTCCCTTAAAACCACTGTCTAGAGGTATCCTGGTAAATATTTAACAACTGACTCTCTCAGAAAAAAAATGTAGGGATGATACACTTTTAAATTTAATGTGCATTATTAACATTTAATAATTAAGAAAATGATGGGGGTAGAATACTCACAGTTAATATTTCCTCCATCATTTTCTGAAGTACAAAAAATAAGCCCTAATTTGTAGGATTTGCTGATTTCCAAGGTATAAAAGTAAATGTTCACACTGAACATTTAATAATCAGCTCTCACCATCTGGCTCCAGCGCATCTCTGGTGCTGCCTCTTCTGACTTCCTTATTTCTGTTAGTGAAGCTTCCGTTCACTCAGTCATCCCATGTCTGATCCCCTCAGTAAGGGTTATCCATCATTCCTCCCCACCTTGGACCTTTCAGAGTGCCTGTTTTGCACTTCTCTTGAATTTTGCATGAGGGCAGAGATTTTGTCTCATTCATATTTTTAATCTCTGGATTTAGAATAGAAAGGGGATTTAGAGATCATTATCAGGTAGTCCAAACCTTATTTTATAGATATGGAAACTGAGGCCCAGAGAAGGATCAAATCAGTAATAAAGTAGAAGAGCCGAGAATTAACCATAAGAACTCTTATTCAATCCAGTCCTCCTTCTACTGTCCCAGATGGCCTTCTCTCCCTACTAGTTCACTTCCATTCTGGGTTATGAAATGCTTAATATTAGGGGCATTGTCTTATCGAAGTTTTGTATCTTCTCCCCTTGCCCCTCTGCACATAGAAGGCATTTAACAAATATTTGTTTAACTGAATAGAATCTCTGTCTCTTGCACACTGATTCTAATATTTATTATAGCAGCGATTCTTAAAGAATATGCTGAGAAGTTTTGTCCTCATGGAAAACAAGAAGTTGCCAACTTTTGTCTGTTTCAAAGTGTCATCTTGCTTCTCTCCCCTGCTTTCTTCCTCCCCATAGCTTGGCACTTCCTCAAGTCCTCCTCTCCCAGTTGCCATATGCTTCCTGCTCCCCTGGCTTTGGCTCTGGGGAAAGGTCACAAGAACAACTCTATTTGTTGAGATTCCAGTATAGGAGAAGTAAGGAAAGAACACAGCAAAGAAATAGGGGAGGGAAAGAAGAGGAAGAGTTATCCTAAGATCTGGGTAGTGGGTCCAGAGGTCACCCTCTGCCCAGGAACTCCTGTTTATAAAGAACTAAAACATTCAGTGGATTCTCCTCATGACAAAGAATATTTTGCCTGAACCAAAAAAAAGTTTGAGAACTGCTTTTTACAAGTCATCGCCCCATCATTAAGTAGCCTTCCAAAGGGATATTTACCGTAAAGATACAGCCAGATCAGGCAAGCTAGGCGGCGCAGTGAATAGAGCACCAACCCTGGAATCAGGAGGACCTGAGTTCAAATCCAGCCTCAGACACTTAACACAAAATACTAGCTGTGTGACCTTGGGCAAGTCACTTAACCCCAACTGCCCCTGTGTTCCCTCAAAAAAAAAAAAAAAATAAAAGCCAGATCAGAAGTATAAACATTCCCCCCCCCCCCCCCCATACCTAGGGACATACTCTTCCTTAAAACTCCCTTGGTCCCTGAGGAGACAGGGTTCAAGCCAAGAAGTTTGTATATAATGTGGCTCCCATTGAGCAAACACCTGCTGGATGAGTCCATCTACTGTTGGACTGGGTCAGGTAGGTGAGTTAATACTTTGTTTGTCACCATCTGACTTCCAGCAAATCCTGGCATGGGTTCCAGCTTCCAGAATTCTGGAATTTTTTAAGCTCACAAGTTCACAGTCATCTCCACTCTCCTTTACCTAGCACAGGAAATCAGAGACAAAAACCAGAGAAACAGGGTTATGTGTTCAGAGGCCACGTAACATGGCCCACTGGGAAGAATAAAGGCCTATGGCCCTCTCTCCACCAAAGCATTTTCATCAGTTCTTGTCTTTCCATGCCCAGGCAAGGAATGGCACCCACCATCTCAGTTTCTTGCTCAGTACATTTGATGAGATCCTAGTTCTGGCTACATAGTCAATCCATAGTCTTCTTTATCACATGGTTAGCTGACCAGAACCAGTTATCAAATATATGTACATTCTGCATATGGTGTGCAGAGGATGCTGCCATTACATGCTGTCATGCTTTTCTGGAAGCACCCCCTCCTACCCCAAGAGAGCCTCTTTCACATGGGAACTACATAAGCCAAACCCATTTTGCATTCTTAACAGCTCCCCAGTACATTAATAACAATTGACATTTACATAGTGTTATAAGTCTTCAAAGTGCTTTAAATCCATTATCTCATTTTAGCCCTATACTGACCCTGTGAGGTAGAGGTTTAAAGGCATTTTTCTCACTTTATAGATGAGGAAACTGAGGCTTACAGAGGTTAAGTGACTTTCATTGTGGTTGCACAACTAACATGGAAGTGTCTGAAGCAGGATTTGAACACAGGTCTTCCTGACTCCATCACTAATGTTTTACTGCCTCTTTCATGCTGCCTCTCATTTCTGTCTTCCTTGATACCAAGCATTCCTTGGTAGAAGTGACTTGATAAGCATTTGTAGGACAGTTGCTCTTTTCCCTTGATGGGCTATCTTCATCATGGCATAGTTCTCTGTTGATTCTTCAATTCCTAGGTACAAGTTGCATCCTGCTGGAATAGAAGGTCTTAACTTTTTGTTTGTGTTATGGATCCTTTTTGCAGTCTGATGAACCCCTTCTCAGAGTGATGTTTTTAAAATGCATAAGATAAAATAATTATTTAAATTATGCATTTATTAAAACAATATAACATTATGAATAAATAAAACAAAATTTAAAATTATAAAAATAAAATGCATAAGATAAAATTATGCATTAAATGCATAAAACAAAATTATGCATTAAATGTATAAGATAAGGGGTGGCTAGTTAGCATAGTGAATAGAGCACTGGCCCTGGAGTCAGGAGGACCTGAGTTCAAATCTGGCCTCAGACACAACACACACACACAAAACTAGCTGTGTGACCTCAGGCAAATCATTTAACCCCAATTGCCCTACTTTCCCCCCTCCAAAAAAATGTATAAGATAAAATTATGGATTTAAATGCATAAGATAAAAATTAATTGCAAAGGGAACCAAAAGTTAGTAAAAATAAAGATTATCCACCCTCCTCCCCCCCCCCCCCCCCATCCAAGTTCAGGTACGAAATGTATCCATGAATCCCTGGTTAAGGAGCTAAATTTTTTTAGATTTGGTGTAGGATTATCAGATGAAATATTTTGTTCCTAAAATGAGTGGAGGAATAGGTCAAAATAGGGGAACACAAGGGAGAGTTGCGTAGGGGCCCTACAGAAGGCTCAAAAGAATAGAATTTGATTCTGCCCCTTATAGTGATGGGAAATTCTCATCCCAACTCTAGAGCCCCCTAGAGAGGCAAGGCAGCCACAGAATTAAAGCTGGTCAGTGTTATCAAAAACCAGTTGATGGGATGCACAGTCTTGTACTTCTGTAATTATTGAACTTGAAAAATGAGGCCAAGGGAATAGTCTATCTGCAGGAACATTTTAAAACTGAAGGAAGGAAATGCATTAGAAGAGAAACAGAAGCAAAGTCAAAACAATTAGAGCAACCTCTGAGGGCCCTTCCAGCTTTAGGTCTATGGGGAGGGCTCAGGGGAAGGGTCCAAAGAAGCAGTTGCCCATAGAGCTGCCAGGCAGGAAGTAAGATTTCAAGGTCAGGAGCAGAGGGCATGAGAACATACTCTCTGTCCTAATGTAGGAGAGCACAGGTTGAACTGTAACTGGGGGAAAATGTGGGTGTCTTGAAACAAGAGACTCTTGAACAGCAGAGGATTTATTAGCTACCTGCATCATGAGATCAGATGAACCAAGCATACATGTCTGAACTGGCAATAAAAGACACTTGGAAAAGGAAACCTTGTGAATAATTAGGCATAATTAGGTTGCCTGCTCATATATCATTACAACTTGCTTCATAGGGATGTTGTACATATTAATTAGTTAATGTTTGCAAAAATAAGTTGCAAATACCGTGTCTTTGGCACAGAATTGTATGATGGATCTAATTAATTCAGATTGATTTCACATGAACTTCAATTGCAAGCTTACTGAAACAGGGGCTTCCTGATGGATGTTTGAATATAGGAAAATGTGTGCTGAGCAAGACATTTCATATATCAGGTTAGCATTATGGTGTTTTTGTTTGTTTTTATTTTTGAAGGGGGAGGTCTCTTCGATTGCTTTCTATGAGTGCAGCAGATACACAGCCTGTCAGTTCAGTAACTAATGCTGAGTATTTTAAGATTAAATTCGTCAGTATCTAAACCATAAGGTTCATGTTTCAAAAGAGTGAAATGGTCAGCTAATCGTTTGGGTTTACCAAATATTCACTCACCCCACCCCCAGTATACCTTTATAAAAGCATTTTTTTTATACCCAGGAAGGATTTCTGTTGGTATAAAACCATTTCCCTTAGCTCAAGCCTATTAACTGAGCCTTGCTTTGGATGGAATTCACTTTGTTGCTGCTGTTCAGTCCTGTGATTTCATCAGGGCAAGCTATATATTCCCAGCAAGGAAATGACTTCTACTAATGCCAACCAGCAACTACTTTTATAGTCTGAGAGAATTGGCTGGGGCACTGAGGGATTAAGTGACCTGCCCAGGGTTATGCAGCCAGAATGTATAAGACGCAAGACTTGAAACCAAGTCAACAATTTGCTACCCACTATTTCATGTTGCCTCCCATAATTCACAGAGTTAGAGCCAGAAGGGATTTTGTCATCATTGTTGTTCAGTAGTTTTTTATTTGTGTCCTACTCTTTGTGACCCCCATTTGGGGTTTTTCTGGCAAAAATACTGGAGTGGTTTTCCATTTCCTTCTCCGGCTCATTTTACAGAGGAGGAGACTGAGGCAAACAGGGTTAAATGACTTGCCCAGGGTCACATAGCTGGTAAGTGTTTCAAGTCAGATTTGAACTCAGGAAGATATCTTCCCAACTCCAGGCCCAGGGCTCCTTCCTAGCCACCTAGGATAGTCATTTGTTCTATACTACACAGGTGGCATTACTGGTGGGATTTGAATCCAGATTCTCTGACTCCAAAGATATGCCAAATAGGTGACACTCGGCCATTTCCATGTCTATAATATATCCCCTTCAGTGAGATCTGCTGCCTGAATCCTTTCATGATACCCCAAAATACGAGTACACTGTCTCTCAAATTATCTTTTATTGAACTACTTTGTATCTATTTGCATTTACTTTATACTCACGGGGATATATATTTTAAGTATGTACTTATCTCTCCTGTAGGAATGTAAGTTCTTAAAAAGTTTCACTCTTTGTACTTATATCCAAAGCACGTAGCACACAATAGAAGTTTAACAAATATTGATTGATTGATTGTACTAGGTTGGCAGTCAAGAGGTAGAAATGGAGGTTGTTAGATCAGGTAACATCTGAGATAGAACATTAATGCTTTTGACATTTTGTAAGGAGAGTAATCAGACCTATGGATTGACAATAGAATAGTCAATTAGTAACATGGGGGAAAGACTCATTAAGTGCTCTTTTAAAATAAGTATTCAGTCCTATGAAAAGCAATGCAAAAAGCTGTAATTTGATTTTATGTGAATATTTTTAGATTGTTTAATCAGGAAAAATACTCTCCCTAAGTAAATATGGTTTAATTTAATAACAAGAGTGTTATAGTGGATAGAACGCTGGAATTAGAGTCAGGAAGACCTGGAATGAAAGCTCAGCTTTGCCACTTACTACCTTTAGTAGTGACTTCAGTAATTCACTTAACACCTCTAGGTCTCAGTTTTGTCAAATGGAAAATGAGGGAGTTAAATGAGATCGACTCTGAGGCCCCTTCCAGCTCAAATCCATAATCCCATAACTCTGCCTCTGACGTTTTACTACCTGACTGTGTGTTCACAGTCAAATCACTAGAGCCCAGTTTCTCCATCAGTAAAAAATAAGGACCTTAATACTTTGGGAGTTCCTTCCAATGCCTTTAGGCTCTGATATGAAGGGTTTTAAATAATAGTAAAAGTTAGTTGCTGTTGTTGTTGTTGTTATAGAATGATTCAGTGAAAAGTTTTTTTCTCTTCTGAAGTGTTTAAGGGCTCTCTGATTCACCACCAGATCATTTGGAAGAAATATCAAACGAGAGACACTTTTGAAGGATGAAACCTTTCTAGTCTGGCTTGAAATACCTGTTGGATCTGAAATATTTAAAGTCTCTTATAAGTGCCTGGAGAACTATGCTAGTGACATTTAAAAACACTGTCCTTTTCTTTCTGCTCGTGGTGAATAAAGCCAGAAAAACAGAGATTTTGAACTAGAAGACAGCTAAGAATTTATAATCTAGTGAGTGTGTTATGTGTTATCTAACCCAATTAGAATGTGAACTCCTTGAGAACAAGGACTGTCTTGCTTTTGTATTTTGTATTCCTAGCATTTAGCTCAGTACTTGGCACATAGAAAATATGGTTTTTTCATTCGTCTATCTAGTTCTTGAACTGGGGTCCACAGACCCTTCAAGGCATGCTTGGATAGATTTCAGGGAATCTATAAACTTGCAAATTGCAAAGAAAAAAAATACATCTTTAGTTTCACTAATCTCTAGATGAAATTTTGCATTTCTTTCAATTAATTAAAAATTAGTACAATCTTCTCTTCTTAGAGATGAGGAAACTGAATCCCAGAGAAATTAAGGTCGTTGCTTAAGGTAATATGTGGTAGAACCAAAATTCGAACCCAGGTCTTCTGATTCTATAACCATTGCCCTTTCTACACAAAAAAATAACTACAAAATGGAAATTTTGCTGAGAGTCATGGCCTAGTAATTGAGGTCCTCATAACAATCTTAGATATTTGTTGTTTATCCTTTGTTCTCTAAGAGGACCAATGACATCACAAGAGTAATGTCTTGACTTGAGTGTGAATTAGATTTGAGTGAGATAGAGTTGTACAAAGCCACAAGCCTCACTCTCTCCCCCAAAGTCATCAGAGTCCAGTGGAAAGACAAAGGTCATTTAGTATGCTCCTGGTTGTCAAGTTTGCCTACCATTTAATTCTGCATTGATTTTTTTCATCATGCTAATCCTGGGATATCATTACTATGCTAAGTGCAGCTGATTTCACACACCAAAATGAAGTGGAAGAAAGTAGAACTTTGGTCCTTATATTTTAACTTTTAAGTTGATTCAGAGCTATTTTTTAAAAAGAAATTGAAATTAGAACTTATAAATGTATAGTCATAGAAACATGGATCCATAGGTCTTGAACACTCTCAAAAGAAACCATATAACACCTTCCTCTTATTAACAAACTTGTTCATTTCCAGTGTCCTACCTTGCCCATATCTCATTGCTATCAACTCCACCTCTCCCCCCTCATATACCCACATTCACACAAAAGAAGCTGATCTTAAAATCTTGGAAGTGCTGATTGGTTAAAACCCAATGTAAGAACTTCAAGCTTACTATATGGAATTCTTTAGAATTCCAATGAATGTGTTTTGGATCCAGAGTCAAATTATACCCACAATGTGAATCAAAACCTGGTCTCAGTCAAGAATAAAATTTGACCTAGTATTATCCTCTTGTGAAGGATGGGGAAGGAGGTACTTAAACTTTTGTGACATCATAGTAGAAAAAGGCATACATTACCAATACCATTTCAGTTAATTTGGTAGATTTTGTCCTCTATAAATCCCACCAACTTCTTAATAGTTTGGGAATACACCGATAATACTCCAAAGAAATAAAACCCTCTTATGCCTAACTGATAGGATCTCTCTCTCTTAAACACATGGTATTTTCATGCACTTCATCCCATGACCACAAAATTATTCCCACTGGCATGGTTGCTATAATACTTGTATCTCTGATATGGAGAATATTCTTTATGTCATTTGTCTCCATTCATGATTGATATAGGAAAGTGAACCTACAATTGTTTTTCTAAGAGGTTAAATAATTTCATAAACACTAAAAGAAGAAAAACATCAGACTCCTAGAATTTCAGAATTGTAAGGGGTCTCAGAGGCCATCTAGTCTAACCCATACCCAAACAAAAATCTCTTCTGTGAAGTAACCAACAAGTGGTCATCCAACCTTTGTTTGAACAACTCCAAGGAGGACAAACATGCTACCTTTTTAATTCTAAGGGAGCACATTCCACCTCCAGATAGTTCTCATTGCCAGAAATATTTTCCTTATGTCAAGATTAAATCTGACTTTTTGCAGCTTCTACCCATGATTTCCTTTGGGGTCGATTGGAACAAGTCTGACCCTTCCATATGATGGTCCTTGAAATGCCAGAAAAGGACAGATTGCTTATGTCTTTCCCTACCTCCTCCTCACAGTCCTATATATATAAATATATACATTTATTTCTTTGAGGTTTATTAAAACTTCAAGAACATTAACAAGGCAAGGCATCCTGGAAGCTTAATGACCATGGAACAGGAGTGGGTTTGCATATCCTTAGTCTCAATACTCCCCCCGGGGAAAAAAACAGGTGAGAGTTTTGGACTGTGGAAAGTCATGCTTCCTGCCCCCTAAGCAGGGAAGATTAGAGGAAAATGATTCCACCTAACCCAGAGAGGTGTCAGGGCTAGAGATCCCATGTGGAAGGGGACATGTGTGAAAGATTCCACAGCAACTTCTTAAAGAGTCTTTTGGGGTATCAACTAGTGGAAGGAACTAAGAAGAAGGTGAAAAAAACTAGCCAAAGAATGTCATGAAAAGTTCCCATGTGTGAATGAGTGGTATCTGAAAGAACTATTTCTTGAAGAACGTGAACAATCCCAACTAGGTGCGTAAACTGAGATGTCTGAAGTTAAAAGAGCTTTAATCTGAAGCTCCAGAAAGAAGTGGCATGAGATTTCTCCAGATAAAAGAAAGGGAGCCTGAGGAGGTGCTGAGGGTAGAAAGAATTTTGAGCCAGAGGGAGGCCTACGGAAGTGGAACTTTGATTGATGGCAGAGAGGCAGCTTGGTGGAGGTAGGTCTGGTTGTGATTGACAGTGGCAAAAGTGGAGCTTGCTGTAATGGATTATAGTGGAGACAGAGCCTTGCTGAGTGACAGCTAGGAAGGTAAGTGCATCTGGGAGGGCTCTTCCAGTAGCTGCTCAAGGTAACTTTCTCTCTAGGATCCCTAGGGGCAAGGTTTATAAAACACCTTCCTTCCAGTGTTTCTGGAGTAGGAGAACCCACCCTCCCCCAACCCCATCCCCCAACATAAAAGAAATTTGTTCCTTTTCCCTACTAGCCTGGAGATCTGGGGGTAAGAGGGCATAAGAGAAGGGAAGAAAGATTATTTTCCATTGGATTACATAGAATCAAGGACGATTTTATTGCTTTGGTTTTCTAGCTAGCTATGTTTTGCTTCTATGCTTCAATTTCAATGTTTTATTATATGACTTCTATTTATTTGCCTTGTTTGTATCTGTACTGGATGGGAGCTTAAGTGCAGACTATATTTCCTTTCTTCTACCTTCAGCCAGATATAGTCTGTGTGTATGTGAATATATACACATATATATACATATGCACATACATGTATATACACACATATGTATACACATATAAAATGTGCATGTGTAAACATACACATAGACACATATATTCATATCACTTGAAGTTTTACAAAGTACTTTTTTTGTAATAATCTTGGGAATGAGGTAATATAATCTAGTTGGGGAGACAAAATGTCTGCACATAAACTAATTAGAAAAGAATTAAATGTTTTATCCTGACAAATGCACAAGGAGTTCAGCGAAGGGAAAGATTGTTAATGGTTGGAATAATTAGAAATGGCATAATAGAAGAAGGAGAAGGAACTAGTTGGGCCCTGGAGAGTCTTTGGATTGACTAATAGGAAGAAGGATATATAACAAAAAAATAGTTACCCTACTCTTGAAGAAGAAAAAGGTGAAGATATTTATTCTCAAAATATAAGATTCTTGTACCTCTTCCCACCTCATTTTGGTCCACCCAATGTCTTGTTTGCCAAGGTTCTTACTAGTACTAACTGATAATTGATGATGAGGAAGAAAACATACATATGAAAAAGGCATTTTGGGGGTTGCTTCTTATTACCGAGAAGCCTCCCTTTAGAGTGAGTGAATTTAATTTACTTATATTTCAGATTTTTTAATTGAAAGACTAGATTACTAAGGGCAGCCAGGTGGCTCAGTGAGTAAGGGCACTGGCCCCAGTGTCGGGATGACCTGGGGATAGAATCCGGGCTCAGATACTTAGCACCACACCCAGAAATAACTAGCTGTGTAACCTTGAGCAAGTCACTTAACCCCAATTGCTTTAAAAAAAAAAAAGACTAGATTCCTTTTTTAAAAAATCTCATTTTATTATTATTTTGTTTTCATATCACCTAAATTTCTGAATTCATCTTCCCTTTCTGTTCGTCTCTCAAAGTAAGCTCTCCCTAGCCACAAAGATTAGGTTGGGTTACTTTCATGCAGATTACTCTATGTGTTGCCAAGTAGTTTGCCTGGTACCTCACCAAGGAAGTTGTGTGTCTGTTTTTAAGGGCATTCATACAATAGGTAGAAGATTCAATGTCTAATGATTAAATCAATCAACAAGTATTAATTATGCACTTAATATCTGCCAGGCACTGGAGGTACGAAGAAAAAGCAAAAACAGTCCCTGTTCTCAAGAAGTTTTCATTCTAATGGGGTAGAGAGCAAATAAAAATCAGACTGTACAAGATAAATACAAAGTGAGTAGAAGGTATCACCTTAATTCAGAGACCAAAGAGGAACTGGGTAGAGAAACTTACATTAAAGCCTGGAAGCATGTGGACACTGGAGTTCAAGTGAAAGCCTTTCTTGGACTATAGGGTTGGATGCAATAGGGTCAGTTAGATGGAACTGATGGAGCACAAGAAAAAGGGTGCTCTTTCCTGTCTTTGTAGAGAGAACATAAATAATACTCTGGTGCCTTGGAAAAATGACCTCCTCTGATAAGGGTGGCTGGGTCATTTGAAAGAAAAAATCCCAAAGGGATTGTTGCTGTTGTGCAATTCTTTCTTTCATTTGTCCTTATTTCCTGGGGGAAAACCCAGCAGCCATGTAATCATTCAAGAATCTATACCAGAACACTACAATCTGTATTTCTTATGGAAAATCAGGAAAAAATGAGCAACTTCACCCCCCTTTTTTTCTTTACTCTCTTCTGGTGGTGGTTAGCCTTAATCCCTTGCAGAGAGTTGCCAGTCAGCCGTCATGAGGAGCTTCCTAAGTGGCCGAGGTTTGGTCCACCTTGTTTTTAATGAAATCAGTGAGATAACTGTTCCATTACATGCTTAATGATAGTGAAGACAAGTTGAAGATTAGCAGATTTTCAAAACAAAAACCAGGGACTACTAAATATGTCATCATTGGGAAGGGATTCATAGTGTTTTGAGAGGATTGGGACATACATAGGAGTGTTGTATTATTAGACTCTCATAAGTTAGTTTGTATTGGCCAAATGAAAATATAAAAGTCATTTCTTAATTATACACACATTAAAGTCTGGCATCATTTGAAACATATTTAGAACAGCTTTATATCACTAATGATTATAAAAGGATTTTAAGAATTATCAGATTATATTCTTTTTTTGCCACCATGGGATCTGAAGTCTAACCCACCTCATTCTACAGAAGGGGAAACTGAGGCCCATAAAGGAAAAATAAAGTTTATATATGTAGTAAATACAGAGCCAGGATTCAAACTTAGATCTCCCAAAGGCAAATCCAGAGCTCTTTCTAGCATCAATGGCAACATTTATGTGTATGTATGTTAGTGTGTTTGTATGTGTGTGAGTATGTGTTTCATGAAGGCCTGCATTCATGTGCTAAGCCAGGCAGCAGCATGCTGTTCAGGGAAAATAACAAGGATAATAAAATAAAATAAAAAAAATTATTAGTGTTGAGTTAAATAATAAAAGAACATTAAATGGAAACTCCCCCAATAGCCAAGAAAGGTTGTACTTCATTTTGTAATCCATCACTCCTTGATGGAGTGATGCATGGCTTTCCCAATGCCAAGTTCTTGGCTTATTGGGCAAGCTAAACCCTTACCATCCAAGGGGAGAAGGATAGAACAGGATTTTGGGGTTGGAGTTCCACGTAGCAGCTTGTCCTGCTGTTAAGGAAACTGTTAGGTTAGCCAACAAGAATGGAATTTTAAATTTGGAACAAGACCTCACCTGATATATTTTAATTGGTTGCCATGTGATTGCCCATCTGTTTATAATTTTGATGTCTTTCCTTTGTATGCGAAATGCCTTTGCACAGGGCGGAGCCCATGCTTTCTCTCACTTTCTATACGGAAAAAATCTTCTTTTCTATCCTCTCAGTTGCTTTTCTGAGTAGCTTTCAACAGGCTTTTGAAAAAAAAGTTTGGATCCAAGTTTATGAAGTATTCACTGATGTTTTTCTAAAACAATGGGATGTTTTATGTATGATGAAGCTTTTATTATTAAGTCCTTTTTTAATAATAATAGTTACAATAGAATACTTTTATAGACCGAAAAGCTGATTGTTCTATTTGAATGAATTTGAGTTATTTAAATTCAGTTTATACCTTTAGCCTAAGTCACAAAACGTGTAGGCATCACAGCTGGCATGCTCTCTGATTTACTTCATGTGCCATCTTCTAGAGAGATGGCTTATAAAAATTAAGGCCTGCTAGAATCACAGCACAACAGTATGGAGCTCTGAAATTTCTGGAAATTCATATGATGGCTTTGATGGTTTTCTAGTTTCAAAATAGTCCAACCTCAGCTGGTCAAAGTTTTCATCTTTGGAACAGATTCCCTGCCACAAGGTCCTGCTTGTTCCAGTCTCTCTGTTTAAATCAACAGTTTATTGGAAGACATAAGAGAATGATGAAATAAACTCAGTTCACTAGATTTAGTGGTTTTGATATTCAAGTAATCAAATAGATCTACTATTGCATCAATGTTTGGTGTTCTCTTCAGTATGCAGATTGCAAGTTGCAGCTCCTCGGTGCTTGTCCCACCATGTCCTCCCGTAACTTCACCCCAGGAGGTCCCTCCGATGTACTAGCTAACTTCCTTGATTTCTCTTGACAACACAAAGATACCAGTGGACCCATGGGCAATCCATCCATCATCTCTTGCACTCTCTGTGACCAGTCCATATTTTTCAGATGTACATTTCTTTGTTGCCATCCTTTACACTTTATCTCTTGTGTAATTCATATGTTATAAATTTTATCATGACCAGCATATGCCTGCTCAGGGCCAGCATATACTTTTTTTTAATTGTCCCTTGGGTAATCTTTAATTTCATCGCTATTCAGGTAATTATAAACTCTTTCCATTGAAGGAAGGAAAAACTCAACTAGCCAGCATGTTAAAAAGGATTGACCATGTTTGGTGATATCTGGAATACTAGAGTACCATTCAAATTGTTGCAGAAACTATTGACCAAGTTACCAGTTAACCTGGCTAGAGGCTGACTTTGACAGTTACAGTACTAATGTCACATTCACATTGAAGAAAGTATAGTCTATCGTCTGAAAAAGACTTGGAAACAAACAACAAGATGGTAAGAAAACGATCCTGCAAGAAGAAGGGAACAGAATTCAAAGGTTGCAGGGGGATTAGATGTGTGCTTGCAATTCAGTAAGGCTGCAAAGCAGAAAAAAATGCTAATGATCTTTTCAACTGCTTATCCAAGACCAACACTTCATAAAACAAGGAGACAATCATCTCTTGAGAACTCTGGAGATCCAGCCTCAAGTAAGATCTGTACGCAGCATGGAGCATCTTGAAATGGGAATAAATTGGAAGAAATTCCTAAAAGAAAAGATATGCCAAAGGGCGGGGGAGGATGGAGCAGCAATGATAGCACTTTGATTTACTTGTGATATTTTTTTCAGGGATCTCACAACCCTTCATGAGTCCTTAGCCTGATTTTCATCCCATTTCATACAGAAGAGATTGAACTGACATCAGAGAGAACTGTCAGCAGGAAAGGGATACTAGGGGGTGTGGGAGTGGGAAGGAAGAGGTTTGAGAAGACAATTGGGTTCATTACACCTTGTTCATCATGTCATTCCCCTATTCTTTTATAACTTTCATTTACCTACAGAAAAAAGAAAGTGGAGCTCATTAGTCTGGCATTCAGTAATTTCTACAATCTGTCTCGTATTACTTTGCTGACCTTCATAGCTCACTTTCCCTTAATCTAAACCCTTTGCTCCCACCGAGCTGAACTATTTATTGCATAAACAAATCCTGAGTATTCCCCACCTTTGTGCCTTTGGTTGTGCTGTTCACCCTTCCTGGAGTGCTTTTCTATTTATTTATGCAACTCCTTTTTCTCCCTTAACTTGTCCCACATTGACCCATGTTTTAAAAACACCTCCTCCAAAAAGCCTTCCCTGACCTATCTAACTTTTTTTTTTTAAAGCAATTGGGGTTAAGTAACTTGTTCAAGGTTACACGGCCAGTTATTTCTGGGTGTGGTGCTAAATATCTGAGCCCAGGATTCGATCTCCAGGTCATCCCGACACTGGAGCCCATGCTCTTACTCGCTGAGCCACCTGGCCGCCCCTAAGCAATTGGGGTTAAGTAACTTGCTCAAGGTTACACGGCCAGGTGTTTTCTGGGTGGGTGCTAAGTGTCTGAGCCCGGGATTCGATCTCCAGGTCTTCTCAACACTGGAGCAGGTGCTCTTGAACTCGCTGTGCTACCTGGCCACCCCTGACCTATCTAACTTACAGTGATTCAATTTAACCAACATTTACTAAATACTGACTTATTATGGACCAGATATTGCACTAGGTACTGGAGAAACAAGGACAAAAAAAGTGTCTGCCTTCAAGAGGCTTATATTCTTCTGCCAGATGAAGGGGTGGAGGTTTAATATGGACACATAAGTAAAAACAAGATTATTTGGAGAGGGAGAGAACATTGTAAATGGGTCAGGAGGATTGAGGAGGGCCTCATCAAGGAAGTAGCACCTAATCATATCTCTTGAGTTGGAAAGCATCGCAGAGGCCATGTGGTCCAACTCTCTTATTTTACAGATGAGGAAACTGAGGTTCAGAGAACCTTTATAACATGCTCATGGTCAAATAGGTAGCAAATGTCTAGAGGCAGGATTTGGAACCCAAGCCTTCCTTATTCCAAGGCCAGCAAACTATCCACGATACCTATCACATGGCTTTCCCAAGAAAGATAAGGATTCAGAGAGGTGGAGTCAAGGAGAGAGTAATTTCAGGCATGGGCCATGTCATGATGAGTTTGGGGGACAGCCAGTAGTTCAGTTGGGCTGGAACATAGAGGAAAGTAATATGAAATAAGGTGATAAAGGTAGATTAGAGCCAAATGGGAAGGATTTTGTATTTAATCATAGAGGCAATAAGTATTTGAGTAGGGGAGGGACATGGCCAGATCTGTGTCTTAGGAATGTATCAATTTGAAAGCTATGTGGATGAAGGATTGGACAGGGGAGAGTCTAAAGGCAGAGAAACCATTAAAGAGATTATTGTAATAGTGTAGATGTGAATAGATGAACATCTGAACTTGGATAATGGCCATGTAAGTGGAAAGAAGGGAACAAATGTGAAAGATATTGGAGAGAAAGAATGAGCAGGGCCCAGCAACTGATTAACTATGGGGGAGAAGTAGATATGGAATTACTTTGAGATTCCAAACCTGGTTGGCTGGAAGTAGGATGGCACCATCAACAAAAAGAACAAAGGTTGGAGAAGGCATAGGTTTATCAGGGAAGAACATATATTCTATTCAGGACATGTTGAATTTATATGCAGAAAGGACAGGGTATTATAATGTCTAGGAGGAAGTTGGCAATTAGGGACTGATATTCTGATGAGACATTAGAGCTAGATAGAAATCCCGCTCTATTCTCCATATTATTAGGAAAAATGCAATGCTCCTTAAATTTTAGACACACACACACACACACACACATACACACATACACACACACACACCCCACTCTGAAAAAAGAAAAAAAAAAGACGAAGAGACATAGGAGAATCCCCAACTGTGTCAAGGGGTTGAAGGGTAGGAGACTGTCACAGAGAAGAGAAAAGAATAAAGAAGGACCACTGGTCACTTGGAACTAAGGAACAGTTATAAAGTCCTCCCCCAAAGAAGAGGGAATACCAGCTGCTAGTCTTCCAAGGCACAAAGATTTACAAGATTTACAAGCTGTATTTGCTATATAAAGTGAAATATTATCCAAGTAGAGTGAGAGGTAGAAGGAATAAGTAAGGATGGTTGATGACTGATTGTAGCAGCAAGCACCCCAAGTGTCCTCAGGGTGGCTGCCCATACAGGTTCTTGGATCTGCTTTGTTAAAGGAAAGCAACTCAAAATGGGTTAACAAGTTTACTTTAATCAGTCAAACATGTATCGTTTACCTAGTTCAGGGGGAAAAGGTCAGCACCCTGAACTTCAGACTATACAGACAGAATTATCAAGACAGAAACACATCAAGTAGACAGATTTCCAAACTGTCCAACCATTACATCCATACCAAATCAACATCTGGGTTTCAACATCTAGGTTTTTCAAAGCCTCCCACCCCAGGCTCCAGGTGCACTTTAGCCTAGGGGCAGAGAAGATCTTTAAAATTTACATTCCCATTACACTGATTCCCACTCAGGTTATTGAGAAAGTCATTTTTTGAGGTGATAAAAACAACAGAGAGATCTGTCTTCCCAAGACACAAATGCAAAACATGAGAGAGAAGTCCATAAGAATTGTCAGATGAAATAATCACTCTCCTTTTTGTGGGGATGCACATGGCACAAATGAAACTACCAGGAAGAATCAAGAAGGCATTACCCAGGGTTATAAAGTCTTGGGCAAGAACTGAAGATGGTGTTGTTGCTTCATCACCATCTCCCAGGAAAGGCAAGAGACACAAAAGAGAGAAGCTAATTTTGAAGGTGAACAGCAAGGTAAGAATGTGATGTCTGACAGTGCAATCTGGACTTCTGCCTTCTGGATTAAAAGTTAGGAATGATGAGCTACCAGTCAAGGATGGATTCCATCTAATAATGGCCAGGAAGAATGGAATTGTATAGGGTCTTACATATCTTATCTTAATGACTTTACATGGAAAAAGAAGGGCAGAAAGTAAAAATTTCCTGTGTATATCACAGATACCACATATGAGATCTACCTGCAAATGCACAAAGTATAGATATACAAGATAAACTACAGGTCCTAACACAATGGGGCCATTTGACCTCCTGGGTATCTCTGAGAACTGGTAAAATGTGTTGGGTGGAATCAGGAAGAGCTTCATCCAAAAGATAGTGCTTGAGTAGCATCTTAAAGGAAGAGGAGACTGTATGAGATAAAGGTAAGAAGAGAGCACAGGCTGGGCATGGGGTCGGGCAATGGGAAGACCAGAAGTATTGGTAGAATAAAATGGGTTAAAGTATGACAGCAGGGGTCAGACTAGGAGAGATGGGAAGCTCTTAAGAATCAAATTCTAAAGACAAAAAGAAGTAATTCTAATGAGGAGAAAAAGGAGACTGTGCTTTCAATTCAAATCAAGTCTACAAGATTTATTAAGTGCCTACTATGTGCTAAGCGCTAAGCACTGGGGATACAAAAGAAAGTTAAAAAAAATCCCTGTCCACAAGGAGCTCACAATCAAATGAGGCTAGATAGTATAGCAAGAGCATAAACGGGGGAACAATCTCAGAGGGAAAGCACTGACATTAAGGAGGACCTAGAAAAGCTTCTTGCAGAAGATGGGCTGAGAATTGAAGGAAGCCAGAGAAGCGAGAAGACAGACATAAAGAAGGAAGGAATTCCAGGGATGGGGGAAGTCAGTGAGAATACATGGAATCAGGAGATGGGGTGTCCTGTGAGAACAGCAGTAAGTAGACCAGAATTATCGAATCATAGAGTATATGGAGGGCGCGAAGGTTTAAGAAGACTCATAAAGGGCTGGGTTATGTAGGACTTTAAAAGTTAAGCAGAGGATTTTACATTTGAACCTGGAGGCAATAAGGAGACACTGGAGTGGTAAGAGGGGAGTCACATGGTTATTTCTGCATTTTAGGAAAATCACCATGATAGCTAAGTGGAGAGTGGACTGGAATGGGGCACCTCTTGATACTGGGAGGCCAACCAGATGGCTACTGCAATAATTCATATGGAGGTGTTGAACACCTGCACCAGTGAGGTGGTAGATCAGAGGAGAGAAGAGAACCAAATACAAAAAATGATGCAAAGGGCGGCTAGATGGTGCAGTGAATAGAGCACTGGCCCTGGAGTCAGGAAGACCTGAGTTCAAATCTGACCTCAGACACTTAACACTTACTAGCCATGTGACCTTGGGCAAGTCACTTAACCCCAATTGCCCTGCCTTCCCCCCTCCAAAAAGCAAGAAGAAGAAAAGAAATGATACATAGGTAGAATCAACAAAACTTGGCAACAGATTGGATATGGAGCAGGGTGCAATGAGAGAAAATGAAAAGTTAAGGAAAACACCTAGGCTTCAAGTCATTGTGCCTCATATAGGAGTAGGGAAGTTAGGAAGGGGGGGAGTTTTGGGGGGAAGATTGTGAGCTCCATTTTTTTCATGCAGAGTTTAAGTTGTTCATGGGACATAGTTTGAGATATCCAATGGGTAGTTAGAGATTCAAGACTGGAGGTCAGGAGAGGAGTTAGAGTTGGATAAATAGATAGAAGAACCATCTACACAGGGATGATAATTGAATCCGTAGGAGCTGATAAGATCACCAAACAAAACAATATAGACCCTCATCTAGCATGACTTGGACAAAAGCTGAGTAATAAGCTCTTTGGGAACCAGAATACTTGTACATTATAAATAAAAGAATCTACATGATCCTAAAAAATTACTGAGTAATAGTGGTTAGACAGGTAGATGGAGAAACCAAGGGGGCAGGGTCATGAAAACCTAGAGAAACAGAAGAATATCAATGAGAAGAGTAGGATGGGAAAAAGGCTTGACTTCATAGCATATGAGGATTGTTCAAGGGAACTAGTGAGGTTTAGTTTAGCCAGGAGACAAGTAGGTTTAGGGAGAGTATGGTAGTTTTCTTTAAATTATATGATAATATAAACCTGGGAGGATAAGTAATGCACTGTATGACAGAATAAAGATCCAGCAAAGATCTTAATAGGCTAGCAAATTGGACCGAACTGGTTAAGAATAAAAATTAAGTCTTACAGTTGTGTTCAACAAATCAACTTTAAAATAATGATAGTTGGCATTTTTATAGTACTTAAAGGCTCACAAAGTACTTTACAAATATCTCATTTGATCTTCATAACAATCTTGGAAGGTAGGTGTTATTATCTTCATTTTATAGATGAGGAAACTGAGGCAGACAGATATACAGTGACTTTCCCAGGGCTACCCATCTAGTAAGTGTCTGAGGCCAGATTTGAACTCAGTGATACCTGACTCAAGGTCCATCATTCTTTCCACTGCACCATCTCAATGTTTCTATAGTAGTTTGTCTAAAAAAAAGAGTTAGGGGGTTTAGTGGCAACTAAAAAAGGTAACAATATTTTGGGACATCATAAAAGAGGCACAGTGGAGTATTATGTTCAGTTCTGGGCACCACATGGGATGACCTTTATAGATTGGAGACTGTCCACAGGAAGGCAACCAAGATGATGAAGGTATCAAGTATCATATAAATGTATGAGCATGAGTTGAAGTGATAGAACTTGTTTAACCTGTAAAAGAGAAGACTCAGGGATCATGACAGTAGTCTTCAAGTATTTGGAGGGTGGGCCTGGAAAAGGGATTAAACCTGTTCTACTTGACTGTGGCAGGCAGAACTTAAAGCACGGTGAAAATTAAAAATCAATCAATCCACGAGCATCTATTTTTTTAAATATCAGGCAATTAGACATGAAAATGTTTATTACTTATCAATTATTATAATTTTAAAATTATTTTTAAAATCTAAGTTTGAAGCAAAATGTTTATCTCTTATAATTTTCTATTCTTCCTCAACAGTCTTAGCTACTTTTATTTTACTGTGTTAATGGGTGGGGATACAAGTATAAAGAGTAAAATAATCTCTACTTGATGATATAGGCTCTATATAAGAAGAAACCTTTTTTTAAAATTTTTCTTTTTGCTTTTTGGAGGGAGAAAGGTAGGGCAATTGGAGTTAAGTGACTTGCCCAAGATCACACTGCTAGTTTTGTGTTAAGTGTCTGATATTGGATTTGAACTCAGATCCTCTTGCCTCTAGGGCCGGTACTCTATTGACTGCGCCACCTAGCCACCCCAAGAAGAAACCTAATAAGAAGAACTATTATAAAAAGTTGAATTAGCATCCTTGGTAGGTAGTGGGTTTATGGTTGCTGTCCTTTGTTCTCAGAGAGGACCAAAAAGACATCACTATGCTAGAGTCAAGTTATGGTGCCTCTGAATGTAGCTGATCAGACCAATACAAGCTCAGAATGCTCGACCACAGGTTGGGCACAAATAGCCCATGTGAACATTTGGGGTGGATTCCCTAAATTTGCACATCTTGTGTTTCTTTTGAGCTACTTCAATTCTGCTTTGCTTATGGGGCACAGCACCTTCTCTGATGAGGGCACACCATGCCAAGCCGTCCTGTGCCAGTGTCTCCCATGTCACATAATCAATTCCAAAGTTCTTGCCTTTTTTTTTTTTGGAGGGGGAAGGCAGGGCGATTGGGGTTAAGTGATTTGACCAAGGTCACACGGCCAGTAAGTGTTAAGTGTCTGAGGCCATATTTGAACTCAGGTCCTCCTGACTCCAGGGCCGGTGCTCTATACATGGTGCCTCCTAGCCAACCGCCCCCCTTTTTTTTCTTTTTCTTTTTCCTTTTTTTTCGGAGGGGGAAGGCAAGGCAATTGGGGTTAAGTAATTCCAAAGTTCTTAAAAGAGACTTGAGAGTGTTCTTGTATTGCTTTTTCTGACCACCATGTGAGTGCTTGCCCTGTGTGAGTTCTCTGTAGAACAGTCTTTTTGGCAAGCATATGCCTGGCATTCGAACATGGCTAATTCATTGTGAATCTCCAAGCAGAGGTCGAATGTATACTGTAGATAATAAGCATGAATTGAAGTGGAAGGAAAAGAAGAGGGAAATATCTTTCTATCTCCACTGAACTAATTTGGCTTACTATTTAGACCACTTATTTGGTACCTGGTCATGACCTACTTTATGATGCCTCTGGCATTATTAAATTTATTTATTTGTATGTATACACACACACACATATATTCCCTTCAACTATCCTCATACTGAGAAAAGTCTCATGAGTTACAATGACACTTTTCTTAGTATGAGGATAGTTGAAGGGAATATATATGTATACATATATGTATATATATAGGAGGGTGTATGTGTGTATAGTTACATATGTGAGTGCGTGTATATGTGTGTACATGTATATATAGAGGGCACAGGATCAGTTGCATAGGAAGAGATGATATTTAAAAAATAAAATTAAGAGTTGAGAGAGGAATATAATGAGAGGAGAAAAGGAGAGAGAGAATAGGGCAAATTATCTCATATAAAAGAGGCAAGAGAAAACTGTTCAATGGAGGGGAAGATTAGGAAGGTGAAAGGGAATGAATCAACCTTACTCTCATTGAATTTGGCCTAAGGAGGGAATAATATACACATTCATTTGGGTATCTTAACCTACAGGAAAGTAGGGGGGAAGGGGATAAGAGGGGGTATGATAGAAGGGAGGGCATATTGGGGGAGAGGGTAATTAGAAGCACATATGTTTGAAAAGTGACAGGGTCAAAGTAGAAAATAGAATAAGTGGAGGGCGAGATAGGATGGAGGGAAATATAATTAGTCTTTCACAATGTAGCTACTATAGAAAAGTTTTGCGTAACTACACATTTACAACTTGTATCTAATTGCTTATTTTCCCAGTGGGGGTGGGTGAGGAGGGAGCAGGGGAAAGACTCTGGATATCAAAGTTTTAAAAACAAATGTTAAAAAAATTGTTTTTTGTTTTTTTTTTTACGTACAACTGGGAAATAAGCTATACAGGCACTGGGGTTTAGAAATCCATCTTGCCCTACTAGAAAGTTAGAGAGGGTATGGGGAAGGATATAAGAGAGAGCAGATTGGGGGAAGGAGTATTCAGTAGGCTGTCTAACTTGGGGTGGGGGATAGGGGAAAGACAGGGAGAAAATTTGTAACTCAAAATCTTGTGGAAATGAATGTTGAAAACTAAAAGTAAATTTAAAAAAATGGGAGGTAAAACTGCTCTGATGTCTACAAAAAATAAAAGTGATGCTTTTAATTCCTTCTTTAAAAATATTTATTTATTTGGGCTAGGAAATAAACACCTTTATTATCATCCATGGCACAACCTTGAGGGAGGTAAGACCACAACCAAAACCCAATAACTAACTGGTTCCTGGGTTCTCACAAACACCTCCCAGCAACAGAAACACATATACATCTGTCCCAGGGAGGAGATGGCAGTTCTGTTGTCCCAGAGAGTGGAAGGGTATATTATGAGTGATGGCTGTGGGGGAGGAAGCATGGGAAGGAAGGTCCATCTCTGCTAAAGGCACCTCCCCTGTGAGAAGTCACTGCAAAAGGGAGAACTGAAGGTCTTGTAATCGGTAGCTGTCTTTCCAGCCTTTATCAATCTGCCCATCATGGGTTTCTCATAGCTGCTGCCATGGAATAATCCCATTTGCTCTTTGCTCCATTCCATCTTGTCTAGGAAGAGTCAACATTGCTCTCAGTTTCCTTCTTTTGTCAGTGTCATTACTTCAATCAACATCTTCCCCGCGTAGCCAACCCTCTTGGGCTGGCATTCTTATTTAATCTGTTTATGCTATTTTATTTTTTTTCTGTATAGCCTTATGGATGGAGAGATAACCTTGAAACCAGGAAGACTCTGGGTTTGAGTTTTACTTCTAATGCCCACTGACTCTGTAATCCTAAGTGAGTTCCTAAATCTCTTAGTGCTTCAGGAGAATTGCTAAAAATATAATTTTCAGAGACGGTGACAACCTGCATAGAGAGAGTTTATTTATCCAGGAGTTCTCCATACTGTGGAATCACAGAACCAGTCCCTCATTCCTCTATCTACCTATCTACCTATCTATCTATCTATCTATCTATCTATCTATCTATCTATCTATCTATCTATCTATCTATCTTTCACCATCTATTTCATCATCTATCATCTTCCTATCTATCTGTTCCATCTATCTCTCCTCTTTCTCTGCCTCTCTCTCTGTCACCACCTCTCTCTCCTACCCCCAACCAAATAGGAATTATTTGACGGAAGGGGTTATTTCTTTTTCTGCTTTGTATTCCTCACAGGTCTTAGCATAATGTGGTGTATGCAGTAGCTACTCAGTAAATATTTCTTGAATTTGACTAAACACAAAGCCCTGACAGGTAACCGCTGCTCTGAGAGTGTTCTCAGGGGTCATGGGTCAGGCAGGGCAGAGTAAAGGCAGCCACATGCCTCATTTTGGAGGTGGGCAGCCATGTGGCCTTTGCCCCACCCGGTTTTGCTATATGCAGAGGCTTAAAGATTGGTGAGGCCAGCTATTTCTTTCACAGCTCCTCTGCTACACTACTTTGGGTGTGCCCATGCCCCTCCCTCTACAAGGCTTATCTGCTTCATGAGAGGGCTACATTTCTCATCTAGAGGTACCTGGCTGGTGGAGTGGACAGTGGTGAGACTGGAGTCAGGAAAACTTGATTTCAAATTACTAGCTGTGTGACCCTAGGCAAGTCATTTTACTTCCGTCTGCCTCAATTTCCTCAACTAAAGTGGAGATAACACCTGTCTCCTAAAGGTGTTGTGAGGATTAAATGTCATAATATTGTAAAGCGCTTAGTACGGTACCTGGCACACAGTAGGCACTTAAATGCTTATTTTTTTCCTGTCCTGTCCTCATGCATTACGACACTTAGATCTTTTTTCCGAGCCCCACCTTTACTTTGCTAGAGTGCCTTCTCACCTTTGCCATCATCCTCATCCTCATCACCATCCATTTTATTAAACACTTATTGTGTGCCATGTACTGTGCTAAGAACTAAGGCTACAAGGAAAAGCAAAACAATGAAACCAATCCCAGCTTTCAAGGAGCTCCCTATCTAATGGGGGGTACAACAGGCAAACAACTATGTTTAGACAAGATGTTGTTCAGTTATTTTCTGGTCATGTCTGACTCTTTGTGAACCCGTTTGGGGTTTTCTTGGACAAAGTCATTGGAGAGGTTCACCATTTCCTTCTCCAGCTCATTTTACAGATAAGGAAACTGAGGTAAACAGGGTGAAGTGACTTTCCCAGGGTCACAGAGCTAGTAAGTACCTGAGGGCAGATTTGAAGATGACTCTTTCTGACTCTATGCTTGGTACTCTGTCCTCTGCTATCTTACAAACAAGGCACATAACAGCGGATAGACTATAGTCTTAGAAGGAAAGCACTGACAGGAGGGGCTTGTGGATAGGGTTTCAGAAAAGCCTCTGCAGAAGGTAAGACAGAAAGTGAGACTTGAAGGATATGAGGGACACCAGGAGGGAGAGCATTCCAAGCATGAAGAATAGCAAAGATAAATTGAATGAGAATCATATTTGAGGGACTTGAAGAAAACCTCCAAAGTCACTGCAGTGCAGAAGAGCTGGAGAGGTAGAGACAGTCAGCAAGCATTAATTAAATACTGATTATGTGCCAGGCACTAAGTTAAATGCTCGGTATACAAAGAAAGACAAAAGATTGTCCCTACTTTCAAGGAAAGTCCAAGTTTTAAAGGTCCTTAAAAGAAACAGGATTTTCTTTCTGATCCCAGAGGTAATAGGGAGTCACTAGAGTTTACTGAGTAAGGGAATACCACAGTCCCTTTAGGAAGATGAGTTTAATAGCTGAGAGGAAGTTGGACTAAAGTGGGGAAAGATTTGTATCACTGGATTTCCTCCCAAGATACACTACCATACACTTGTCCTCTGAGTTATTTCTCAGTCCCGCTAGCCAGATGATTGATAAAAAATGTTAAAAGAAAAGGAAAAGAAACAAACCTGGCCTATAAGAATGATTTCTTCTTGATAAACCAATAGTGCTGGGCATCATGAATACTATCGGGTTTAAATTGTTATTTTCCCAGTGCATGGATAACTTTGTTGCATCTTGGATTTAGAACCAGAAGGAACTTAAGAGGTCATCTAGTTTAACCCTCTCATTTTATAGATGAGGAAACTGAGGGGGTGGCCAGGTGGCACAGTGAATAGAGCACCAGCCCTGGAGTCAGGAGGACCTGAGGTCAAATTTGGTCTCAGACTCTTAACACTTACTAGCCATGTGACCTTAGGCAAGTCCCTTAACCCCAATTGCCTTGCCCTCCCCCCTCCAAAAAAGCAAAAAAAAAAAAAAAAAGGAAACTGAGGTCTAGAGAGTTTTACCCAAAGTCTAGGAAGCAAGAAGAGACAGAGGTAGGTCTACAAGCCCAGGTCCTCTGACTGCAAACCCATCTCCTGTTTTACTGTAGCACGACTTCCCTTTCCCAAGAGAGAGAAAATAAAATCCCAGGTTGCCCACATTTATATCTATTCCTTCCTCTCAATCTGCTAGTCCTGTCACTCTGTCATTGATGGTGATTAGATTAGTCTCAATGCTACCTGGGAAGTTACAGAGTTATGTGGTTTTTATTACTTCTGCAAGAGATTCTCAATTATACTCAGTACATACTCCATCACTTAAGAGAAAAACATGGCTATGTAAAGTGAGCAGCTTGTTTACGATAGATCCCTATAGCTTGCTATCAAATTAGTGGCAAATCAGTATTCTAGTAAACAGAGGTCAAAGATCAAACCCACAATTTCACATAAAATTCAAAACATGGTACACAAAATACAAAATGCTGGGCTCATGTCATGAGACCATCAACTACTTTTAGAAATAATCAAAACCAGGAGAAGATGAGAGGAAACAAAATTTAAACATGATTTTATTCCAAAATTTGAGGCAAAAACCAGACTTATAAGAGATCTTTTGAAAACCATGACAACTGACTAGATGTCACTCATCTTAAATGGAAACATACAACAACAAAAAAAAGGTGGCAAAGACTCAAGGCAGAAATTCCCACAGCGTTCACGGACTCAACACTGACTTTTGACAAGTTTGATAAAACCGCTCTGCCTTGTTTTCTCCCTCCAAAAAATGGGGTTTAAAATGTTAGCATCATAGAATGTTAGAGCTGTAGAGGTCCCCTATTCCAATCCTATCACTTTATAAGTGAGGAAACAGAGGCTTAGAAAAGCTAAGTCTTTCATTTTATCTGATGCACAGCTGCTTTGAAGATAAATTAGGCTGATTAGGAGACTGCACAGTGATCCTTGGCGTGTTAGTGCTTCAGGGATTTTAGGGATCATCTACTTTCATCCTTTCGATTCACCAGAAACAACAGGATAAGAGAGGGCACCTGACCTCTCTAATGTCATACAGCTAGACAGGTGGTTGACCCAGGATTCCTGACTCCCAACCCGATCCTCTGCCTACGATACTATTCTGTTTTTCACCATATCACAGGACTTCTCATACTAATTCTCTGCTGTATTAAACCAAATATATTCTTGAGAGGTCAAATAATTTAGTAACATGATAGCTCTGAGCATGTGAATATACCACATCCCACTTATGTATTCTTGGCTACTCAACAAAGAAATTAGGAGAGTCATATGTATGGCTCAGGAGCTAGAAGGCTAGACATGGATTCAGGAAGTTCTGCTTCAGGTCTTGCCTGTGACATGACTCTAGAAGATAGATTATAAGCTCCTTGAGGGCAGGGATGATTTCATTCTTGTCTTTTTATCCTGAGTTCTAGCACATGGCATGTAATACATGCTTGTTAATTGGACAAGTCACAACCTCTCAGTGCCCCCTGCTAAGTCTCTAGGATGAGAAATTGCAGCTGAGTTGCTATTCTGATCTTACCATCTTCATGAGATAAATTCTTACCGTCCCATTGACATAAGTCCCATATTACCACCAAATTATGCAGTATTTACTTTGCTGTATATTTGTGATCATTGGACCATTCATGTGTGTCTGGAAAGGACCTCAGTCCAATTCCTTCATTTTACAGTTGATAAAACAGGGTGAGAGAAGCTAAATGAGGTACCCAAGGCCCCATAAGTGGTAAAGGTGGGATATGAACTCAGGTCCTCTGATATCCGTCGTGGTATGATTCTAGAATCCCTTTGCTGCTTCCCTGATAGAATGTAAGCTCCTTAAGGGCAAGGATTGTTTCATTCTTGGCTTTGTATGTCTATTTATGTTGAGCATGATGCCTGGCTAATAAATGCTTATTAATTGATTGGGTGCTTTATCTGATAGAGGGAATTTCCATAATGGAAGTTTTCCACACTGACAAACATAGAAGTCTGGACTCAAAAATAACCCCACAATAAAACAAAACTTCTTACCTAAAACAATGAAAAATTTCTCTCTAAAAACTGATAATTAAATTAGACTGCCAAATTAGTCAAAAGTTCATTTACATAATAGAACTTGAAGCTAATACTTTCAGCAGAAATGGAGCTTCTCTGAGAGGTTTAAACAAAGGAATGTTTTACACACTGATGCAGCTGGGGAATGTTACAGGAAAGAAAAATCAAAGTCTTTTAAAGCACAAGTTAGAAGAACTGAGGGACAGTTCTGATGAATCAGAAGATCATTCCATTGATTATTATTTTTGTTGTTCGTGGACATCATTCATTTGTAAGCATTTGGCTACTCAATGCCACCAGATGTCACTATATCCTATATGATTAACATGTGAGGTACTTGGGACCTTCTAGAGAGTCATAAAACCAGTTTTCAGCTAATGAAAATGATGCAGTGGCCCTATAATTAAGGGTCCTTAGGGGACTATATATTCTCTGTGTTGCCATTTTTTTTTTTCCTGGTAGATGGCCTTCGTTTTCTATGCAATTATATTTCTTCCTTATCCACAGAGGTCGTGACATTGATCATAAACAGAAGTATTCTTGCAGCTTATTCTGAACATGCTACCCCATTTGGGAGGATTAGCATTCTGTTGAATAATCCATGACCCATGGCACACCATGTTTTCCCTTCTTTTGTCTGTCAAGCCCATTAACTGAGACTTCTGAGAGCTTGGCCTTCCACATTGGAGGAATGCTATTCTCTTTTCCAGGGACAAAAAAAGTGAAAGGAGCAAAGAAGAGACCCTCAACATCAGGAAGGGTTTGTACTAAAAAAAAGAAAACTTAACAAGAAAGAATTATAAATATCTTTTTTATTTCAATCTTTGACTCCTTTCAGGAATTGTGCCATTTTTCTGATTAATCTGGAAAATTTATTTTGGCCATTAGTGGCAACAATCTATTTCTCTAAAAGGATAAATGTGAAAAAGCAAACAATGGAAGCAGTTTTTATGAAATAGAAAACCAACTGAATTTAGAATAAAATCCTGACTCTGCCCCTGTGTGAATCATGGGGCCAATCTGAACCCCATTAGGTTCCTCCTAAAAATGAGGAGGTTTTCCTTGATGGCCTCTATGGTCCCCTCCAGTCCTAAATCTATGACCCTATAAAATAAATGAAGCAGCTAAGTGGCACAGAGAATCTAGCACCAGTAATGAAGACTCCTTTTTCCTGAGGTCCAATCTGGCCTCAAATACTTACTAGTTGTGTGGTCCTGGGCAAGTCACTTGACCCTGTTTGCCTCAGTTTCTTCATCTGTAAGTGGAACTGGAGAAGGAAATGGAACACCACTCTAGTATCTTTGCTAAGAAAACCCCAAATAGGGTCACAGAGTGTTGGACACAACTAAAAAACAACTGAACAGCAATGTAAAATAATTAAGTATTACTGGTGATGTTCTTAATTTTAATTTTTACTGTCTGACACATACATATTCTAAGGAAGAGGCAGTGTGGAGATAATAGAAATAATATGGGGCTTGGAGTCAGGAGACCTGGTATAGTAGAAAGAACACCCACTGGATTTAGAGTCAGAAGACTTCGGTTCAAATCCTCCTTTCTGTCACTAAGTACTTGTGCAATCTTGAACAAGTCATTCACCTTCTCTAAGGCTCTTTTTCCTCATCTATAAGTTAAGGAGCTTGAACATGGCCTCTGAGGACCTTTCTGGTTCCACATCTACGATTTTTACTTGTTACAACTAAGGCAAGGAAGTGGTATATTAGATAGAGCTGGGTTTAGAGTTAGGAAGACAAGTTCAAATATCATCTCAGGCCTTTATTTGCTGTGTGATATGTCAGACAAGGGACTTGACTTTCTGATTTCAAGGCCAGCTCTCTAGAATCTATTCAACAAGTCATCTAGTCCAGCTCCTCATTGTATTGATAAGTAAACTAAGGCCCAACTAAGTGGTGTAGTAGATGGAGTGCTGGGCTTGGAATCAGGAAGACTTCTCTTCATGAGTTCAAATCTGGACTCATATACTTACCAGCTATGTGACCCTAGGCAAGTCATTTAACCCTGCTTGCCTCAGTTTCCTCATCTGTAAAATGAGCTAGGAAAGGAAATGGCAAACCACTCCAGAGTCTCTGCCAAGAAAACCCCAAAATGGAGTCACGAAGAGTTGGATATGACTGAAGCACCTGAACAACAAACCAAATCATACAGGCAGTAAGTGACAGAACCAGCACCTGAATCCAGGTCCCCTGACTCCAAAGCCATTGTGGTTTTTTTCACTACATTCAAAGTTTCTTCAGATTTTGATAAGTGTATTTTAATATAATTGGTTTCCTTTTTAGCTCTATGTATTTCATTTTGTGCATTTAAATCTCTCTCCCTCCCTCCCTCCCTCTCTCTCTCTGCCTCCCTCACCCCTTCCCTTTCTCTCTCTCTCCCTCCCTTCCTCCCTCCCTCTCTCTCTCTCTCTCT
>NW_027187460.1:64849486-64879801 GCF_028583685.1 Petaurus breviceps papuanus | reverse complement strand
TCTCTCTCTCTCTCTCTCTCTCTCTCTCACACACACACACACACTAATCCCCTAAACTACAACATGACAGCATGTTGTTGGTGAATCATTTCAGTCCTGCCAAACGCTTCACCCTGTTTGAGATTTTCTTAGCAAAGATACTGCAGTGGTTTGCCATTTTCTCCTCCAGCTCTTTTTACAGATGAAGAAACTAAGGCAAACAGGATTAAGTGACTTGCCCAGGGTCACACAGCTAGGAAGTATCTGAGGCTAAATTCGAACTCACAAAGATGAGTCTTCCTGACTTCAGGCTCAATGCTCTATGTACTGTGCCACTCAGCTTCTCAAACTAAATACGCTGCCTTGCAAAAAAGTATTTATGTTATGGAAGAACAATTTGACTGCTTTAGTATTTTTTCAGAATCTCAAGTTGGAAAGCCTTCTGGGCACCAGTTCTTACCTGAACATGAATGGCCTCTGTTACCTACCCAGTCAGAGATTACCCAAGCTTTGTTCTAAGCCCTCCCTCCAGTGGTGGGAAGTCCATTCCCTTCAGAGAGAGTCTGTCTATCCCACTTTTGGACAGCTGTAATGATTAGGAAGTTTTCCCTAACATCAAGTCTGAATCTGGGGTTTAGTAACTTCTGCCACATACTCTAAGTTATGCTCTCTGAGGTCAAACCTGACGAGAATAAAGGAGGAAGAAGAGTCAAACAAAACTACTTGTGCTTTTGATGCAAAAACACTTAGACCCTTTTAACTCTAGTTGAAAAAATATATCTTTGGATTTTCTGTGTGACAGAATTTTAACTGAGATCATAATATTTATGACTTTCCCTGGCAGCAGCTTCAAATTACAGACACACATGATTCCTATAGGAGCAGGCTGAGATAGTTCAAATAGCTATTAAATTATGGGACCGGGAATGATGATGCTAGTGGATTTTTAAGTCTCTGTGACTGATTAATTTTTAATGAAACCAAACCTAAAGAAGCATTTCTATTTGGTTCTCTGCAATTATCTTATTTTAAAGAACTAGACATGGCCTGCTTCAAGCTAATAGGTGAATAATACAATATGATAGTTTCTATGTTGTCTCTCCCATTAGAATGTAAGCTTCTTGAGAGCAGGGACTATTTGATTCTTGTTACTTAGTACAGTGCTTGGCACAGAGCAAGTACTTAGTAAATGCTTCTTGGTTATTGATAAGCCCTGTTCATTTACATCATGGAATTTCTCCCTGTGAAATGCATTTTTAAAATTAGAGATAAGGACCAGGAAACCTTCATTGCTGAAAGTTCAATGAAATAATTTTGCATAGTCATATAATATCTGCATTTGAGGCACTCAGCCTTGTTAACTAAATAATCTTAAATAAGAAATCTGTCTTTGATACAGAAGACAAGTATTATTTATATATCATAATTGGGAAAAATGAGGCAGAGAGAAGTTACTTATCCAAGACTATATATATGAGGAGGAAGTCTAATATTTAGTACAACTAGTTTGAATTTAGATGATAATATTAATATATAACAATACAAAGTCAATGCATTAATAGGTATCCCTTTTATCTCGAACATTTTATGATTCTAAAAAGAACTCTCATTTGTTATTATTCTTGACTAATTCCATTAGCTCAGCTTCTTAATTAAATTATAGATTTTACTTTACTCTGAAGTAATCTATGAATTTTCATGAGTCATGAAGATTTAGAGTAGGGTTCTTAACCTAGGGCCCATAGACCTCCATAGAATCTGTATATAGTAACTTTTAAAAATATTTTAATAATGTTGTATTTAATTTTTTTTTGCCTTTTTTTTTTGGAGGACAACCGGGGTTAAGTGACTTGCCCAAAGTCACACGGCTAGTAAGTGTGTCCTGAGTGTGTCTGAAGCTGGATTTGATAATGTTGTATTTCAATATAATTGGTTTCTTTTGTAATGCTATGCATTTTATATCATACCTTTAAAAACATTACCCTAAGTAGGGTTCCACAGACTTCAAGACATTGCCAAAAGGGCCTAGACATCCCCACCAAAAAAAAAAAATTTAGAACTTTTTATTTAGGGAAACATTCAAATTACCCTGGTGAGAAAACTTCGAGATGAACAAACACAAAGAAGTCAGAGGTTCAGTCATTGTCCCTCCTAATTTGTCCGCAAAAATATCCTTGGTACTTTTGGCTGGACTCTTTCCATATCGTAAAAGACTCAGAATCCTCTGAGTACAGTGGGCAAACTGGCTGCATGTCAGTCTATGGAACTCCTTTTTATCCATTATTCTCCAAATACAAAGCGCATAAGCAGAAAAGAAAAGAGAAAAAAAATGTGGCAAGGGTAGCACAGAGAAAATAAGACTTCCAGTGTTTGGGAATCAAGTGTAAAAGGAACATAAAAAACTACAGACATTGATGTTATGCTGGAAACTTAATAGACAAGGAGATGCCTTTGTAGGTAGCTAACATGCCATCTCTGGATTTGTATAACCTAGAGCTGGAAGGCTGTTTGGGGTGCTTTAAAGAGGATTGATTCATGTTTCGGTTATCCTGAACTGGGTGACCTTGGAAGTTTCTGCCAAGTCTGAGACTCTTTGATTTACAGATTCATTTTATAGATTAAAAAAACCAAACCTGAATTTCATTTTCCTCAGGTAAATCACCTTAAAGTCATGCCCCCAAGTAGGGAAATCAGGATTCAAATCCTGATCCTTGGACCCAAAGTCAAATATTCCTTTCCCTACATTACACAGATTCTATGACTGAATTTTATGCAATAATTGCTCATAATAATAGCAGCTCATATGATTATAGCATATTGAGCTAAGCCCTTTCCTCATAACAACTTGTGAAGTAGGTATGCAGGGATTATTATTCCTGGTGTACAGATAAGGGATCTGAAGCCCAGAAGCTAAATGACTTGCCCCAGCCTCACAGCTTGTAAACTAGGACTCAGACAACCCAGAAAAAGCATTCTGATTGAAAGATCAGTGCTTCCTTTACCATTGGAGGCTATCTAGCTGAGCAAAACAGCCCCGGGACAATGAGATGGACCAGAGTCTTAAACAGATCTCACTAAAGAAAATGCTATGAGAACTAAAAGCTCTTATCATCTTAGAGTCCTTGAATTTTGATACTGAAGGGCAGAGCTGTAACTAGGGCAGGATGATCAGAGCTTTGGTCCAGGGCACTGAAATTTAGAGGCCATTTATACTAACAGCACTTACACTTTTTCAGCAGTTTAGAAGCATTTCAACTTAGCATTAGCAAGCCTGGTGAATTAAAATTGGAAGCTATTAGATAATGCATGCTTCTTTTTCCTCACTGCCCTACCCCAAGTGAAACTCTCCCCATCCCCTGCCAGGTGGAACAGCTTTGCCATGTCCTGAGGTCACTTCCTTCCCTTTCATCCTCAACTGAATTTGCCTTAAAAAGTTGACTCAAGGGCATATTTCATTCTGTTTACCCTGATTATGTTTTCTGTAGCTTGGATTGGGGGCAGGTAATGCCTTTCAGTAGCATTCTACTTGTAAGAAGACTTACCTAGCCTTAATCACTGAATTGGGTGCTGCCTCAGTTAAACTGAGACCTAGGAAAGACCTTAACTTAAAAAGGCCAAGGTCTCCTGGATCCTGCATCCTGGGCCATCTCCAGTTGTCCTAATGTGTATCTTGCCACTGTACCCAGATGGCTCCAGAGGAGAAAATGAAGCTGGTGACTTTGTGCACCCCTGTCTCACTTAAATCCAAATTCACTTGCAAGACATGACATCACCTTCCTGATGTCATGGTCCTCTTTAAGAACAACTTGTACGAAGAACTCATATAGACTAAAATCTGCATTTCCTATATGAAGAAACTGAAGACCAGACAAGGCAAATGGCTTCCCTGTGACAGCACAGAGATGGAGAACTCCTGTCTCTTTTCACTTATATAACATGATTGATAATTCTGGAGCCCATCATGGGACTAACTGTGTAATCCTGAGCAAGTCACCCTGAGTATCTCTGGGCTCATTTCCTTATTGCTAACATGAGGTGGTTAGACTAGATGGCCACAGAAGTCCCTCCCAATTCTATCTTTATAATTCTATACTTCAGTTAGCTTTGTTTTTGCCTGGATGTTTGAGACAGTTTCTGTACCACTTATAAACTCCATTCTACCACCAACACAAGCTTTGTGACTTTGGGCAAAGCCATTTAACCTATAACCCAACAGGGCCTTAGTTTCCTCATCTGTAAAATGGAGTGTGTGTGTGTGTGTGTGTGTGTGTGTGTGTGTGTGTGTGTAGACTAAATGGCCTCTAAGATAATTTTCAGATCTTTAAAAAAAAATTGATAGGGCCTCAGACACTTGACACACTTACTGCCTGTGTGACCTTGGGCAAGTCCTTAACCCCAATTGCCTTACCTTTCCCCCTCCAAAAATTAAAAAGAAAAAAAAAATTGGTAGGTAATCTTAATAAAGAGCTGACTTGGAATCAAGAAGATGTGAGTTCAAGTCCTTCTTCTGACATATACTGGCTGTGTGATCCAAGACATGTCACTGAATCTCTTTAGACTCTCTGAGACTATGAGTTTTAGGGAAAGTGTTGACCTGCACTGCTGGAGGGAAGTTCCCCATAGCAATGAAATCAGTGGCCCAAGTCACTTTCCCCAGATCACCAGTGTTTTGGGTAAATGATGCTCGTCACTGTAACCAGGTAGTTGAGTCTTCAGAAGGTCACAGGGAACTTGGTCTCATGAGGGTGGTTCAAAGTAAGCCCCAGCAATTCTCATGGAAATTCTTCAGACCCAGTCCATGCCATTTTGGTCTTGGGTGCCCTGAATTCACGTTCAGAGGAGGGATTTTTAAGGAATGTGAGTTCATAGAATTGCACAAGTTTTATTGATTTCTTTGCTGCCCTCTGGGGAAGCTCATTGAATTTAAGGGGCCATCTTGGTCAGGGTGATTGCCAGTCAGCCTCTCCTGTGGGGGACATTCAATGCTTTGACCAGCCATAACCTTGAAGTTGGTCTCACAAAAAGTCCATCTGCTTTCACAGAGTGGAAACATAGACTCTGAGCATATTCTGTGCAGGGGGTAGTGTTTCTTTGGTCTGCCTTCTCCTTCTACTGCTAATAGCCCCAAATGTGGGCCAGAATACCTGTCCTTGCACCGTTTGGATCGAATGTATCTTAGATCTCTGCAGGGCCAACAGTTGCTCACAAGGATCTCCACAAAGGTTCTGTAAGAGGAAGTTACAAATGGAGAGAGGGGTCCATGGTTAATGGTTCCCTTGTCTTTTCATAGGATCATAATCTATAGCTGGAATGAACCTTGGAGGACCATGGAGCCTAATTCTTTTAATTTAAAAATAAGAAAATAAGAGAAAGCTAGATCATGAGATGTATAGAGCACAGGCCTCAGAGGCAGGTGGTCCTGAGTTCAAATCCAGCCTCAGACATTCACCAGCTATGTGACACTGGGCAAATCATTTAATTTCAATTCCAATTGCCTCAAAAAAGAAAAGAAAGGAAAAAGACAAAAGAAAACTGAGCTTTGGTGGAGTTAAGTGACTTGCTCAATATCACAAATGTAGTAAGTGCCAGAACCTAGGTCCTCTGACTATAAAGGCAGCATCATATTACCTCTTGTTAATTTTAAATAAATAAGTTTCTTCATGCAGAGAAGAAAGACTAATAACCAACAACTGATTGTGGGCAAATCATTTATTATTTTAGTCTCGATTTCCTTATTTGTAAAATGGGGATAATAACAGCATCATGAAATGATAATGACAGCTAGCATATTTAAAATGCTTTTATAGGTTTGCAAAGCACTTTAATATGTTAACTCATTTGATCCTCAGGACCACCCAGGAAGGTAGGGGCTATCATTATTCTCATTTAAAGAGTGCTTTAAGGATTGTAGAGAGCTTTATATAAATTAAGTCATTTGATCCTCACAATAATCCTGTAAATTCTATTGTTATTCCCATTTTGCAGATGAGGAAACTGAGGTCTAGAGAGGTTGTGTATCATGTTCCTATGGTCCCACAGCTATCTGAATTCCAATTTGAACTCAGGTCTTCCTAACTCCAAGTCCCTGAGCTCAATTTACTGTACCACCTGCCTCCCAGAGTGGTTGTGAGAAGCTCAAATGAGATAATATATGTGGAATGCTTTGCAAATTTTAAAGGGTTATATAAGTTCCAGATGAGGCTATTATTACATCTTGGTCTCAGGCAGACTAAGTAAAACCTGAAAACACTATGTAATAAAAATGACATATCCTGGCAGCCCAGTGACCTTGATGGAGTTTCCTTTTGTGAAGATTTGCACCTTCAATGCTCCCTGTCTGAATTAAACATAGTTCACCTCATCAAACACAAGGGTTTAGCATCTGCCAAACCTCCTCAACATGTGAGCACTATTTTTTTTTTTTGGAATCACATCCTCACATCTGAAGGTGTAACAGTCACATCTTATGCCTCCAACAATGAGAGACAGGGGAGATTGGATTATTTTGTTTTAGAAAACTGGTTTTAAAATTTTTTTTATTATTACAGCTGATATTCTGCATGACATTTAAAAAATAATGGTATCAGAAGACATTCCCCCTGACACCTTGGACTAGGGCCTTAGGATCAAGGCTACGTATGAGATCCAAAGGCAAGGCAAGAGGAAAAGAAGGTGGTAAAGAGTAAGGGGAAATCTGGTTTTATGATAGAAAGGTTTTGAGTAGCCTCCAGACAATCAATGATTTCTGAGATTTCCTTGTTGCTAACTCTTTCTTTCTTTCCTTCTTTCTTTTTTCCTCCTTCTCTCCCTTCCTCCTTTCCTTCCTTCCTTCCTTCCTTCCTTCCTTCCTTCCTTCCTTCCTTCCTTCCTTCCTTCCTTCCTTCCTTCCTTCCTTCCTAAATTGTTATTTATATCTTTTGTTTTGCAACACATACATTTTCCTTTATATTCTGCCTTCTCAAAAGTCATCCCTTGTAACAGAGATGCTGGTTATTTTCTGTGCTGCTGCCCTTGGGAAGACTTTCTCCTCTCTACACTTCTGAGGACTGTCCGGAATCCAGGGGAAGTTAGAACATAAGTCAGGTTTGGAATAACTGATGGAAGAACAATTTCAGCCTAGAGAGAAAGAATGGACTCAGGATTTCAAAAGGAAGGACTAAGTGTTGGGACCATAGAATTACAGAATTTGAGAGTTGCAAGGGACCTCCCCCGCCCCCATCTAGTTCAACCCAGACATGAAAGAACTCTCGTTTCCTCTTTCTCTTTCTGTCTGTCTGGACAAATACTCTTCTATAGTTGTTTGCTGCTTTAAAGCCTTCTTTAAAATGGTTGTTCCCCTGAGCTGACCTTCAGCTTTCATTGACTCATTCACTGAGTTCTCTGTCTTCTTTTTCTAGTTTCTCCTTTTCTCATCCAATTAGCTAAGTTTAAGAGAAAGCATGATATGATGGAAAGAATGTTAGATTTCTATGAGTTCAAGTATGATCAAGTTAAGACAAATCAACAAGCCGGGCATTGTGCTAAGTCCAAGGGAAATAAAGACTGATCAGAACAGTCCCCATCCTTGAGGAGCAGGAGCTCCCATCCTAATGAGGGAGACAACATGGAAACAAATAAGATGTAGATAAGATAAATGAGTAGTAACCTCAGAGGGAAGGTACTAGCATTGACAAGGACCAGGAAAGGCTTCTTATAGATGGTATTTTAGCTCCTGCCTCTACCACTTATTCTTTGTATGAACTTGGGTAAGTGACCCAACCTCTCTGGGCCTCCACTTCTTCATCTGCAAAGCAAGAATTTGAAAGGGATTATCCCTACTCTCCTTTTTAACTCTGACTCCATATCTTATGACCTTAGCCCATACATTCAAGCTTCATGTTATTTTCTGTGATTTCACTGGCATAAGGAACTCTGGTGAAGAATCTCCCTTTACCAACAAATGTGGCTTCAGTTCTTCAGCCTTCAAGATTAGGAGGTTACCCTGAGCCAATGGAACCATAGGTTAAGTGACTTGTGGAGGATTGCATAGTCTATACTTGTCACAGGCAGAACATGAACCCAGGTCTTCCTGACTGCAAGACTGGCACTCTATTCAGTATGCCAGATTAATTTCCTACTGTTTTCCTTCCTTCCTTCCTTTTCCATGGCAATCAGTGTTAAGTGACTTGCCCGGGATCGCACAGGTAGTTAAGTGTCTGAGGTTACATTTGAACTCCAGGCTCTATCCACTGTGCCACCTATTTCCCCCTCTGCTGTCTTTTCTCAAAAATTTTTCTTTTAATCCATTCTTACTCAGAAAAATAAACATTAGCATAGCCCCAACCTTCAGTTACATTTAGACCTTTGTCTGCAAGAGAACAGAGGATAAGACCAGCTGCAGCAAATTGTTGGGGGGTAGGGTGGGGTATTGGGTTTTGCTACAGCTTGTCAGGATGACAGGACAGTTTTCTGCCTGTCAGTGAAATAAATGCAAAGGCCCCACTTCAGATCCCCAGTGTTCTGTTGTTGTCATTATTTTATTTCTATAAATTCAGAATTTAACAAATACCTAATGAAATAAAGATTTCCATATGCATGGTAGTATAAAAAATAGCATGTGAAATTGCAAATTTCTATTATATACAGCTTACTTTCTTGGAAAATATATAATTCAACATGTAACTTTCAAAGCTGTCCTGTTGGTCTGTGATTCCTTCTGGCTTTCCTTCTACTTCCTGCATCTAAAAATGCTTCAATGACCCTCTTTCTTTTATTTCTCTTTTTCTTTTAGCAACTCCATCCCTAGTCTTCCCCCAACCCAACACCTCTCCCCTCCTTCTCTCTTCCTCATCCCCACAGGAAAAAAAAAGAGAGAAAGAAAACTTGTGGAAAAACATGCATAGTCAAGCAAAATAAATTTCTATATCAGCCCTGTCTAAAGAGGTATGTCTTATCCTGCACCTTGAGCCTTTCTTTCACCTCTCTGTTAGAAGGGACAAATCCCCAGCTTTCATCTAGCTCTGGGTTGTTTAGTTGTGTCCAACTCTTTGTGACCTCATTTGGGGTTTTCTTGGCAAAGATATTGGAGTGGTTTGCCATTTCCTTCTCATTTTCCAGATGAGGAAACTGAGGCAAACACTGTTAAGTGATTTGCCCAGTGTTACACACGAGTAAGGATCTGAAGACCAATTTGAACTCAGGTCTTCCTGACTCCTGGCCCTGCTCTCTAGCCTCTGTATTACCTAGCTGTCCCCTCTCACTACCTGCACGACCTTGGGCAAATCCCTAAAATGCCCTAGATCTTACTTCCCTTATGTGTGAAATGAGGGGCTATACTGGATGACCTCTGAAGTCCCTTCCCACTCTAGACCAGCAGTCCTACAATCCACAGACCCCATTGCTGATTCTACACCAAGCCAAAGATTTGCTCCTTGAGACCTTGAAATTGTTTTTATTCTTCTTTGTTTACTAAGCCAGATGGAAGGGGAAGCTTTTCTTTTCCAAGAGCTTCTCAGCCTCATTTGAGGCATTAGAGGAGTCATGTGGAATAAAAATCTCAAAGAAATGGTGGTATTTTCTATTCAACAAGGAAGTGTAATTTGGGGCCCAAGGAGACCTGAGCCCTTGTTACTGACAGAGGCAACCTGACCCTCGAAGAGGAAAGCAAAACAATATGGGTAGGGATACCCTTACTGCAAGATCAAACGTTCTGTTCACTGTGTTTAAAATAACCGAGAGCTAACTGCAATTGGGTGAAGGCAATTAGCGAGTTAAGATGAATGCATTCCGTCAGCTGTTGTAGGGGTGGAGTCGGGAGAGCTCCTGTGAGCTGAGAGAGGTAAGGGGTGCCTCTGCATGCTTGGATTTCTTACTGCTAATCTGGAGCAGGCTTTGCATGATATTTTCTCTTCCTCAGTTACATTCAAAAGCAAAGCAAACAGAAAAACAATGACATAAATGAGAGGGTATTTTTCGTTCCCTTGTTTATTTCTTTTTCTTTTTTAAAGGAAAAATTCCAAAGGGGGAGAGGGGAGGATGAGCATGTTTAAAAGTTAATTTTAGCCTAAAAATCATCAGGCTCATCTGTTCTTGGAAGGAGCCATTAATTCTTGCTTCCGTCACAGTGAAAGCTGCCTCTCTGGTGCTTGAGTCACAGCCAGCCATGGAGCCAACTTGTGGCCACCAGAAAACCACGTTGGCCTTTGGAAGCTGAGGTTCTGTTTTGGGGCTGGGCCAGCCCCAATCCTTCCTGGAGAGGAAGGACAAGGAATTCACCACCTCTGATCCCAGTGTGTTCAACAGAGCCTCTCTCAGGGATTCAACATCTCAGGAACTGTTCTGGGGTTTTTTGTTTTGTTTCGTTTTTTTAAGAAAGGGATAGACTCCAGGTCTCCATGTTTGGGGTCTAAAGTTCCCTGTTTCTCTCAGTTTCCTTTTCCCTACTGAAAATACACCTTGCCTTATGATGCTTTGTCTTCACTTGATTTCCTCGGCCTTCCCTTAAGGGCAGAGAAAGCCTGCCAAAGAAAACATGAAATACAACTTGGTCTCCTCAGGCAAGTTAATAATCAAAACATTTCCATACTCAAGATATCAAAAGGCACTTTTTCCAAAGTACATCCTGTTATATCCAGACTGATTTCACATTACTTCTCACACACTCAGGGCTCTAGCCAAACTGGACTATGATTTTTCTCATACATGATATTCAATCTCCAGTCCCTGTGCCTTTGAACAAGGCCATGCCTCCTGTATGGAATGTACTCCCTCCTCACCTCCATCTCCTAGAATTCCTCTCTTTCTGAAAGTCAGAGCTCAAGCACCACCTTCAATGGTAAATGTTTCTTCATACTCTCAATTGCTTAGTGTCCTCTCTCCCTAACTGCCTTTCATTTATTTTGTGTATATTTAGCTATGGGCATGCTGTCTCCCCAAATAATAATAAAAATAGCATTTATATAATATTTTAAGGCTCGCAAAGGACTTTACAAATATTATCTCATTTGGTCCTCACCAAAACCCTGGGAGGTAGGTCCTATTATTTTCTCTACATTACAAATAAGGAAATGGGTTAAAAAAAAAGTTAAGGGACTTGACTTGGGTCACAAAGCTAGTGTCTGAGGTAGGATTTGGACATTGATTTTCCAGACTCCAGGTTCAGTGTTCTATCCACTGCACTACTTAGCTACTTCAAGTAAAATGTAAATTCCTAAATTTTCTTCCTTCCTTCCTTCCTTCCTTCCTTCCTTCCTTCCTTCCTTCCTTCCTTCCTTCCTTCCTTCCTTCCTTCCTTCCTTCCTTCCTTCCTTCCTTCCTTCCTTCCTTCCCCTTCCTTCCTTCCTTCTTTCCTTCTTGTCTTTTTTTCTCTTTCACTCCATTCCTCTCTTCCTCCTTCTTTCCTCCCTTCCTTTCTCTCCCCTCTCCTCCCCTCCCCTCCCTCCCCCTTCCCTCTCCTTCTCCTATTTCCTGCCTTCTCTTTGCTGCTGCTTTCAAAGGGTGAAGATCATAGTTCATCTCCATTACAAGCACCCTGAACTTAACTGGTGGTGACTCCAAAGTTTCTTTTGGCCTGGGGGTGGTTTTTTCTGTTCTGTGTCATTTGTTCTTCCCAGTTGCAGGTCCCAGGGGTGATTCCCATTGGACCTAGGAGTCTTGAGCCATGGTGACCTTGCAGCCAGGATTGTATCTGGGATGTTGCAGCCTGGCAGGCTGTCAGGGAAGCCCAGAAAAGCTAGGGGTCCTGGAAATTAAGTCCAAAGAGAACTTTGGACTTGGAACTTGGGACTGTGCTCTATAGAAACTGAGCAAAGCTGTAAACTTAATCCCCTCCCCTCCTCAGGGATGGATGTTACATGGAGGTGAGGGAATTAAACCCCACATGTTGTAGGAGTACATATATTTGTTATTATGCTTTTGAAGTAAATATTCCTTTGTAAAAGCTACTCTGACTCTTACTAGTTATATGGAACTCAAGTATAAGGAACCGACCTTCTACATTTTAGGAACATCATTGGTGGGAGCTGGAGTCATCAGCAGAGAAACCCTCTTAAGGGTACCAGAGAATCCAGGGGGAGAGGTGAACTGCAACATAGCTGGCCTTTGGCAATGGGGGTGGGCAGAGTCATTGTTACAATTGATTGATTGGTTATGTGGCAATTGACTTCCAGAAACCTTAATCCTATAGGATCACAGATATGAACCCTGAAGCTTCTTTCTACTACCACCTCCTCCCCCATAAATTTCTGAATAGTGAGAAAAAGTTAACATAAAACCCTTGGTCTTATAAGAGGGTAGTAAAGATATGCAGAAAATCAAGGCTGCTGAGACTATATTCCTCCTGAGGTCAGGGACTGTGTCTTATTTAAACTTTGTACTGTATCTCCTCCAGCACCTAGCATGATGCTTTGTACACAGAAGGTGCTTAATACTTGTTTCCTGACTGTATATTGAATTGGTTATCTGGTTTAGTTTTTTTTCTAAATCGTATTTACCTTGTTTCCAGATGAGACAGAAGATTGCTAATGGAGAAGAGTAGATAGTCCTATTCAAAGGCCTCAGGAAATATGACAGCCAACAGCAGGTACCAGACAATACTTACCAAATAGAAAGACACAGAAGTCAGGAGCCTTTACTATAAAGGCAAAACAATTCCATATGCCTGAGGACATGTATAACAGCTCAGTGGTATAACTGATGTTCATAATGATAAACCCAAGTCATCAAAAAGCTTCAACTATGTTTAGTATGTTCTGTTTACTAAGGCAAGGAAGTGTGCAATATATTTTAGAAAAATTTCCATGAAAAAAAGTTTAAAAAAATTTTTTAAAGCTTGTCTCTGGTCTGTAATATATACTCATCCAGAATTCCTTATTTCTCAATGATACAGAACAATATAATATTACTCTATTCTTTTTTAAACTTAGACTTCCCACCACCTCTCCCTCAGGACAACTTGTGAAGGAGTTTTCCTTTTGAAATACATCACCTAAATAAGTCCATCTCCTTCCTCTTTCCCCCATCTTTCTTTCTTCCTCCCACCCCAATCTCTGCCTTGGTTTTCACCTGTGTTGTAGTCTGAAAAAAATCCTCTAAGTTTGGAGGCCTAGTCTTTATTGTAACAGACTCTCTGGGCTCTAGACTGTGTCTCTTCTGCCTGGCACTGCTTATAACATCTATCCTAGAACCTTCCATCTCCCATGGATCCCTACAGACATTTCTCTGCCTATGACAGCACAAATAAGACCCTACCCTTCTTTATGTGACTTTGGACTTCCTTTGTTTCAAGAAGTGACCTGGAGGCAGCTAGGTGATGTAGTAAATAGAGCACCAGTTCCTGCAGTTAAGAGGATCTGAGTTCAAATGTGGCCCCAGACACTTGACACACTTACTAGCCATGTGACCTTGGGCAAGTCACTTAACTCCAATTGCCCTCCAAAAAGCCAAAAAAAAAAAAAGAAGTGACCTGTCCTGGGGTGTTCTAGCATGTGACCTGTCAGGCAGAATATATGAATGGCCTTATGGGGTGTAAGAGTGCTGCTGGTTTTCAGGTCTAATGTGGAAGATCAGTTGCTAACCTGGTATAGGAGATGGAACTCCAACTATATCTCATACTGATCAAAAGGAGGAACTGGAGAGTGGAATCGGGGTGTATTAAGGAGTAGTTTCAGTATAGGGACCCTCATCAAACCACCTTCCTCTTCCTGACATAGCCTGAAAATTAATTGTACCATTCCTTGTCGATTGTGCCTTCCTTCTTTCTATGTTTCCATCTGTGGTGTCCTCTAAATCTCAAGCTTTCCTTCCCTTCAATGAGGTAACACATGACCATAATAAAGGCCTGTTGCTTTTCTCATCAGTGGCCTGTCTGGCTCTTTTACAAATGCCTCTAAGGTTCAGACACAGAGTGGGCTGACCTGCTCGCTTGGCAGCCATTAATTTCATGATGTGTCATACACACCAGAAGAGTAAAACGGACTCCACAGATACAGAAGAGCTACTCTAACCTAAGCCTGAAAAATGTGGGGGTCACATTCTGCTCTTCCATCCTTCTGCGACATTCCCCTTTTTGAAAATGTTTCATCACTGCCTCAGATGGCTGTTTCATTCCTGTCCAACAGCTGGCAGACAGCAGGGAACAAACAGATAATTCTGCTTTGTGGGGTGGCTGCCTTCTGAGCTCGGAGCTGGGGAGCAAATGCTGCCAATGAGAATCTGACCCCCTCTCCCCAAATGCTCCCCCACACAGTTCCTTGGTTCTCGATCCTTGCTAAAGGGATGTGAAAGGAAAGGAATTTGTCCTTTTCTTAAAAGCCAAAGGAAGACTGCTTGGCATACACCATAAGGAGGTCATAAGCAAAAAGAAAGCCTTCATTGAAACCAACACTTGGAGCAGCACTTTTTGTGATGGCAAAGAACTGGAAAAAAGGTAAATGCCTGTTGATCAGGGATGGCTAAACAAAGTGTACTGCATGAGTGTAATGGAATATTACTGAGCTGTAAGAAACAATGAGCATGATGAATAGAGAGACAGACACTTGAGAAGACTTCCATGAACTGATACAAAGTGAAGTAAAAGCAGAACTAGGAAAGATGATACATGCAATGACTGCAACGATGTAAATGGAAAGAACAACAGTCATGAAACAATTGAAACTGAATGCTGGGAAATTGTAAAACCCAAGTTTGGCTTGAAAGATGAGATATGAAAAGACATCTCCTCAACTCCTTTGCAGAGGTTGAAGTCCATGACTGGAACATTGCCTGAAACACTGGATTGTTTTTCAATGCTGTTAGTTTGTACTGATCCCTACCCCACCCCCACTCCTTTTTCCACTTCCTCTTTTCTTTTTAAAATTTGTTTTGTTATAAGGGATGATTCTCTGGGAGGGGAAAGAGGGATGCATATGGGGGATAGCTAAGTGATATAAAAATAAAAGAGAGCAATAAAAATCTACTTTTAGAAGAATAACGAGGTTGCCTTCTTCCCATATGCCTAACATGGATGGTGGCTTAGTTGTTTGTCTGCCTACAGGGATTCATTCCATTCCCTCAGACCCACTGATTCGAACTTCAGGGTTGGAAAAGACTTAAGTTCAAATCTTTGCTCCAGTGCTCATTAGCTGTGGTTTTGGGCAAATCACTTAACGTTCTGCAGGTTAGTTTAGTCATATGTATTCTAAGAGTTGGAGGTGAGGGGGGTAGCACAATCCAGGCATGGGAATACAAAAGTCTGGAGGTGGTAGATGGAATGCTGAGTATTAGGAAGAGCAATGAAGGCACTTCAGCTGGAACAAAGAGGTTGTGTGTGAAGGGGACTAATGGGCACTAAATCTGGTAATATGGTCTGGAGCCAGATGGTGAGAACTTTGAATGTCAAACGGAAGACTTTGTGGCATTAGGGAATCATTTAAAGTTCTTCAACAGAAGAATCTGACCTGTGTTTTAGGAAAATTATTTTGTTAGCTGTGTGGAGGATGGAGAGGATACTGGACTCTCCTTTCTGATGACTCAATCCTGGTCTAAAGAAAAAGTCTTTTGGTTCCCTTTCCCCCAGAAGAGCAGCCATCAAGACTGCCAATAAAATGAGAGACCAAAATCTATCAGCAGGGATGGACAAAATTGTGAGGTGGGATAATAGGGTTTAGAGTGAGAAGCACATTAGAGATCACCTACTTCAATTTCCCCTCATTTTAAGATGAAGAAAAGGAGATATTGACAAGTTAAGGGACTTGTTCAAGGTCACATTTTCCTAAGTGGAGGGGGTTGAACTGAAGTTTGTCTTTGGCAATCCCTGCCTGCCTTTCTGGGTAGCTAGGTGGCATAGTAGATGGAGTGCTGCACCTAGAGTCAGGAATACTCATCTTCCTGAGCCTCAGAAACTTACTAGCTGTGTGACTCTGGGCAAGTCACCCGAACTTGTTTGCCTCAGTTTCCTCATCTGTAAAATGAACTGGAGAAGGAAATGGCAAACCACTCTAGTATCTTTGCCAAGAAAACCCTAAATGGGTTCATGAAGTGTTAGACACAACTGAAAAATTACTCAACAAACAACAACCTGCTGCTTTTCTAACACTCCCCTCCAGGTGACTGGAATCCTTGTAACATTGCTTTTTGGAAGCCTAGGGGACCTCTTCTTCACCTTTCACTAGTCCAAGTCACACCCTTTCCAACATTCACTAAAACTGATCCCATTTCCTCAGGGTGTAACTCTTAGCTGGGTGACTTGTTAATGGTTTATTTGAATAAATTAATCCCTTCTCATCCAACCAAATTCAATGTGCATTTATTAAGTGCTTTCCAAGCTGCAAATGTGTTAAATAAGGAGCTTATACTGAATGCATAATATATGTATATAAGAAAGATACAAGGTATTTTTATGACAGTTTAGAAAATGGAGAGATTGTTCAACCCAGGGATGGTCTGAAGAGGCTTCAAGAAAGGGGTAGTAGCATTTAAGCTGGGCCCTGAAGGATGGCGGGATTCTTATAGGCAGAAGTGGAAAGATAAAAAGAAATAAGCATTTATTTAAGTTCCTACTATGTGTCAAGCCAGTATGTGCAAATATTTTCTCATTTGATCCTCACAACAACCCTGGGAGGTAGGTGCTATCATTATCCCCATTTTACAGCTTAGGAAACTAAGGCAGGCAGTGGTTAAGTGACTTGTCTGTGGTCATACAGCTAGTTAAGTATCTGAGGCAGAATTTGAGCTCAAGTCCTTCTGCCTCCAGGCCCAGCACAGTAACCACTGTGCCACCTAGTTACCTCCTATCCTGCTAGACAGACTAAGCCCAATTTAGGACACTCACAGAGGATAATCTGAAAATAGTTTCCCTCATCAATTTGAAATAAAATATCTCATATGAACATTATTCTGCCGAATGTTTGTCTTGCTGGACAATGGCTGACCTTACTCTGTTCAGCATTTTTATTGGTGAATTCAGTGGTATCATAAATGGCATATTTGATTGACCAGGGTTTTCCCCTCCCCCTGAAACACAGGTTGAGGTAAAAGGTGACAAGGCTATCCCCAGGACTTGATTGGCCAAGACTCAGTTTTCCCCTCTCTAGATGGAGCTTCCTGGTAGATTCTGGATGTATTAAAGATGACTTCCTGGCCACCTAACGGCATAAAAAGGTCCACCCACAGTGGGATCTGCATTGTTCTAAGACTGCCTGAGTTACCACAGCAAACCAGATGATTTTCATGTGGAGTTTGGGAAGAGGAGAAACATCTACCTGAGCTAAGTGCCACTGTATCCTTGTCAAATATCCTTTCTGTGTTAGGACTAAGGGAGCCTCATTTTTTTTCTTTTTTTTTTTTTTTTGGTTGTTCATCAACCTGACCTACAAGTACTTCATTGGATTGCAACATTGAACCTGAACTAACAGTAAGAAGACAAGCTTGAGTCAGGTTCACCTCTAAGAACAAGCTCATTAGCTATGCAGATGACAAGAAGCCGGGAGCCATAGCTGGAATGACTCATAGAATCCGAGTTGAAAGAAGCTTTAGAGGTGTTTTAGTCCATCCTCCCACCCAAGAGAGCTAATATGTTGCATGACAGAATTGGGATCTGAAAAAAATCCCAACTGGCTAGAAAAATAGCTGGAATCTTATAATATGAAATTTAATAGGGAGAAATGTAAAATGCTGCACTCAAGTTTTTTAAAATGTCATAAGTACAAGATGGGGAAAATGTGGGTAGGCAATAATTTGTGTGAAAAAAGACTGGGAGGGAAGATAAAGGGTGGGGGGGAGGGGTGTTGGTGAATCAAAAACTCAATATTACCCAACAATGTACCATGGCAGCCAAAGCAGCTAATTTGACTTTAGGATGCTTTGGAAGGCAGCATGACATAATGGACAGAACTTTGGCCTGGAGCTAGGAGTCCTGAGTTCAAATCCAATCTCAAATACTTTCTCTGTGATGATGGACAAGTCACTTAATCTTTTAGAATCTTGGCTTTTTCAACTGTAAAACAGGGGTGATATTACTTGTACTTATATTATTAGTCAACTTTCCAAGACTCTAAGTTGAAGAAAAGGTTTTGATCTTCATTCCCATTGGTTAGAGGCAGTTTCTTCATCCAGCAGTTGCCTCTATCAATGCCGTCACAGTTCAATCTCTTTCCTTCTTCCTATCCTACTTACCTTATAGGGTTGTTGTCAAGAAACCACTCTATTAATGTGAATAAGATTCCCATCACTGGAAGCATTCAGGGAGAATGGGACCATTTTGCATTGTTGTCTTTGTTGGAAGGAAGGAAACATTTATTAAGCACCTACTATTTGCCAGGCACAGTTTTACAGTTGAGGAAACTGAGATAATAAGAAGTATAGTTACTTAACCAGGGTCATGCAACTAGTGTCTGATTTGAACCTGTCTTCCCGATTTCAAGCCCAGCAAATTATCTGCTGGACTATCTAGCTATACTATCACTCACCTAGCACAGCACCCGGCACATAGAAGGCACTTAATAAATGAATGTTGAATGGAAACTGAATGACCACTTGTCAGATACACCAGCATAAGGCACCTACTAACTCTAATATTCTGTAATTCCATGAATGCCCAAGAAAATGTGCTTGTTTTGCAAATCTTTTCCAAAAGTCTTTAGGGAAAATTCAGATAGGGTCCTCCCATGTGCACCAACCATGCTTTTAACTTCCATACCCTCTGTGGTTTGGTCATTCCCACTCTAGGAGAGAGGAAGGAAGGGAATTAGCATTTATATAGTGCCTACCATGTGCTAGGAACTGTGCTAAGTGTTTTTATAAATATTATCTCATTTGATTCTTGTAACAGCTCACCAGATCAATACTATTATTGAGGAAACTGACTCAGGCAGAAGTTGACTTGCTCAGTGTGTGAGGCTAGATTTGAACTCAAGTGTTCTATTTCATGCCCAGTGCTCTATAAAATCAAAGACCTATAAGATATTTTTATTTAGCTCTTTAGAAAAATAGAATTTTAAAGCTGGAAGGGACTTCAGGGATCACCACCATTTTATAGATTTATTCTGAACTCTAGAGGAAAGGATTTGGAAAATACAATAAGGTGGTCACCATTTTAAGAGGCAATGAAACACTAAAAGTCACTCTGCTTTTTAAAATGGGGATCTTAATGGGAACATTCCCATTAGGTTTTATATTTCCTCCATGACTGGAAGGCCCCAAAGGCGTCAAGAAGGCACATCCAGGACCTGGAGGAAGGGACCCTGAATGGTGGGAAAGGGTTCAGGAGTGGAGATGGGATGGTGCCAAGGACAGACTTTGCCTAGGGCTGGCCGTGTCCTCTTGTTGTCCTAGGACCTGAGGGGACTAGAAGTGGTTTGGATAAACATTCTTTCATTCAGCCCACATAGAATTTATGTGGCACAACACCCAAGTTCCTACTGAGCCCCATGGCCCTCCGAGATACAGCAAGGAAGAAACCGCCTCAACCAGTCTCATCCTTCCCAGGTGTAAGGGTTATGGGATTTAAAGATCTTCCATGTCCCATTGGACTTGCTGACGTAGCAGGAAGAGGCGGAGCAAGAGGAAGCGGAAGCCAAACTAGAGTTCCCTGCGGTGGCTGGCGGTGGTGGCGATGGCGGCAGCAGCAGCAGAGGCAGCGGCAGCGCGAAGCCCTTTTTGAGTTAGCCAGAATTTCTGCTAAGGACTCCTGCTGAGGACTGCCAGGGGCCGGAGCTGCTGGGAGTGCGCTTCCCGGACGCTGGGTGGTTGCTGTGAGTGGGGAGAGGAGGACCTTTGCCTGAGGTAGCCTGTTCTGTTTTAAAGGCTTGAAAATGTGGGTGCTTTCTACTTTATCTACCTGTGCCAATGTCATAACTACTCTGATGGCTTTCACTTTCTGGTTTTGAGACTCAGTCTTTTGGTATCTTAATAAATTTTCTAGTTTATTCCCCCATATGGCAAGCATGATGTATTTTGTGATGGATAATTATATCAGCATATATGTAATCTCCATAGACATTGTGAATATGGCATTGCTGATACACCAGGTGAGCTTAATATTGCAAACTCCACTGCCTTCTGAATTACAATTCTCATTTTCTTTTTTGGGAGGGTGGGGTGGGGAGTAATTTCATACACCCCTTTTTCTGCTTTTGATGTTAGCCTGAGCAAACTTTCCAAAAATTAGCTCTAAATGGGTTTCCTGTTTTGCCCTTTAAGGTTCCCAGAAAGGAAGAGGTTTTCTTTCCTTGTCCCCATCTCCTTTTTCTTTATTCCTTTTCCTGCTCCCTCCTAGGTACCTGCCCTATTCCATTCTGATGGGGGTGGGGGTGGGGGAGGACTTGATATAATATTAATCTCCAGGGGTCTTATCTTGTTTTAGATACTTTGATCAGTGACTCTGAAAGGACATAAAGGTTTTTAGAATGATGCAATTGTTAGAGGCAGAATTTCATGTCTCAGGGCTAGTGCAATATAGGAAATGGCATCATCCCTAGACCCTGAAATCAAAGCACAAATTCTTGGAAATACTATGGGTTCACTCCCTCTTTTGGTTTCCCTGTATCCTCTGATTCTCAACAGTGCCTACAATGTGCTGGGCACTGTACTTGCTTCAGCTGCCTTTTGTTTCTTCTACTGTGGGCCCCTTCTCCCATCAGTAAATTCTTCCCCAAACCCCTGTTTTGGGGAAGGCCATCAGCCATCCTTGATTCTCTGATTTAGCCACCATATCTTCACCTGGGTACTGCCTTCCCAATCCCTTTTTATTTCCCCTTTTATGTATTATCTTCCCCATTAGAATGTAAGCTCCTTGAGGGCAGGAACTATATTTCTTTTTTTCTTGTATTTGTATCCCTGGTGCTTAGCACACTGCCTGGCACATTGTAAGGGCTTAATAAATTTGTGTTGTGAGAAACACACTTGTGGGGAATCACAGGACTTCCCAGGCAGGGTCAGGGAGTTAGCCTGAATGAGCTTCTGCTGTCCACTGCTTCCCTGGGGGCCCTTAGGAAGATCCACATGATATGCCCCTTAAAATGGCAAACCCCTTCTCACTGAAAGAACTCAGAAACAATGTGCAGAGGAAGGCTTTTATTACACTTCCAGGAAGGAAGCTGGTATGGTGTTCACTGGGAAAACACCCACACTGCTACAGAAGCAGCAATGAAGTTGTTTATTCTGTCCTTCCTGGTAGAATTAGAGTTAGTCAAATTCTTCATATTCCTCACTTTATTTCCCTACATTCCCTCTTTATATGCAGATTATATGCAGATTACATAGGTGTGGTAGTGAGGATACTTTTGACTGGCCTGACCTTTAAGGTTTGTTGTTTACCACACCCCCACCTTTGTAGTTTCCTCTGGCCATTGTCATAGTTCCTGGAAGGCCATTGTCTTAATAAAATAAGATAAAAGAGCTTCTGCCCAACTATTGATTATCTTCCAATAACTTTTGTGGGAGCAAAACAAAATACCATAATATCCCCTCTTACAGTGTTGACTATTTGAGTAACTTGGGATAAAAATGCAAAACAGAGATAGTCCCTTGAGCTCACATCCTTAATAGTGGCTTATATCCATATTGCCTTTTAAGGAGTATAAAACTCTACTTGTATCACTTCATTTGTGCCAGCAAACAAGTGTGGGTAGGTGTTGATATTTTTTCAGAAGACATGAAGTGACTTGCTCGGTGTCACAAAGCCAGTATCTAAAGCAGGATCCAAACCCAGGTCTTACTAACTTCAAGTCAATCAAGTCTCTCCACCACTATGCCTTCCAGTTCTTTTATTTATTTTAAAAATAAATTTTAAATAAATTTTAGAAATTTATTTATTTATTTTTAGTTTTCAACATTTACTTTTATAAGATTTTGAATTCTAAAATTTCCCCCTTCCCTCCCCCCTTCCCAAGATGGCATGCCATCTAATATAGGTTTACATGTACAATCATATTAAGCATATTTTCACATTAGTCATGTTGTGAAAGAAGAATTAGAACAAAAGGGAAAAGCCAAGAGAAAGAAAAAAAAACAAAAAAGAGAAAATGGTATGCTTCAATCTACATTCAGATGCCATAGTTCTTTCTCTGGATGTGGATAGCATTTTCCATCATGAGTCTTTTGGAATTGCCTTAGATCACTGATGAAAAGAGCTAAGTCTGTCAAAGTTTTTTAGTTGATTCTCTAGGGTTCTCTAAGTATACCATCATATCTACAAAGAGTGATAGCTTTTTTTCTTCATTGCCTATTCTAATTCTTTTGATTTCTTTTTCTTCTCTTATTGCTAAAGGTAACATCTCTAGTACAATATTGAAAAACAGTGGTGATAATGTACAACCTTGTTTCACCCCTGATCTTATTGGAGATGCCTCTAGCTTATCCCCATTACATACAATACTTGCTGATGGTTTTAGATGGATGCTACTTTTAATTTTAAAGAGAATTCCATTTGTTCCTTTGCTCCCTGATGTTTTTTTAATAGGAATCGGCAGTGTATTTTGTTAAAAACTTTTTCTGTGTCTATTGAGGTAATCACATAATTTCTATTAATTTTGTTATTGATATGATCAATAATGCTGATAGTTTTCCTAATATTGACCTAGTCCTTCATTCTTGGTATCTATATCCCAATTCTAAGGAATAACTTTGGAAAGGGGAGTTTCAGAGACTGCTCTAGGTACAAGAGAGAGATTCTTTTAGGGGTGGGTGGTAGGAATGTGCTGTGTGTGTGTGTGTGTGTGTGTGTTTGTGCATGCATGTTTGTGTGTGTATGTGTGTTTTCCCTCAAAACACTTCCCATGGGCTACTACCCACTCAGACTGCTCTTTCTCCATCCAGATGGTCACCAGAGGCTGGAAGGACAAAACCCCAGAACCACAGTTCTTCTCAGGCAACCAACTTAGTTGCGTGGGGGAGGTCACTAGGAGGTCTATTTTTCATCACCGAGCTAAGAAAAGCAAGAGAAAAGAATGAAAAAGGTCACAAGATCACCAAATTTTGGAGTTGGAAGGAGCTTCAGATACCATCTAGATCAGGGATGGGGAACCTGTGGCCTTGAGGCCACATGTGGCCCTCTATGTCCTCAAGTGCAGCTCTTTAACTGAATCCAAACTTCACAGGACAAATCCCTTTAATAAAAGGATTTGTTCTGTAAAACTTGGACTCAGTCAAAAGGCCGCACCAAAAACCTGGAAGACCACATGTGGCTTCAAGGTGGCAGGTTGCTCACCCCTGATCTGGACCAATCCACATTTGAGAAAAGTAATCACTACTATAGCATACCTGTTAAGTAGTTATCTAGTATTCTCTGTTGAACGTTGTCCATGAGGCAGGTCCCTCTCTGTCTTCCTAGTTCACTTTTGAATAAGAAGGCAGAGAAGGACAGGAGGGAGAAGACATGGTGGTTCAAAGGCAGGGTGGTTATGGAGCCAGAGGTCTTGTTTCCAAATCCTGCCTCTGACACTTATGCTCATGTGATCGTGGGCAAGTTCACCGGTCCCTCATCAGTATCCAAAGGATCTAATCCAATCTCCTTCATTCTACTTCTACAATGGCTCTTGGACTCAACCACTTCTTTCCACACATGTGGTTACCATGCTAATTTAGGCCCCCACCACCTTTCTCTTGAGCTCTTGTGATGTTCTCCTAGTTTGGGCCCCCTGCCTCCACATCCCCCTCCAATTCACTCTCAATGTAATTGTTAACTTGGCATTTTTAAAGCCCACGTATAACCATTGCACTCCTCTCCTTCTCTGTTAGGCACTTAAAGCTCTCACAATCTGTCTCTATCCACTCTCTCTTTCCAGACTTATTATAGACAAATTACTTCGCCAACTTTACCAACCCAGCCAAATTGTGTCCCTTGATATTGGTTGGTTGGTTGGTGGTAGATGACATTACATCTCTTGTCTCCATGCCTTTGCCCAGGCTGGGCATGCTGTCATGCTGTCATACCTGGGCTGCTCTCCCTCCTCATAATGCCTAACACATAGTAGGCACTTAGTAAGTGTTTTGGGGTTGGTTAGTTGATTAGAAACCCTAATCTCTGGTTTCTTTGCAAGCTCAAGTCAAGTGCCCTCTTTTACCTGTGGCATAGTAGTATTGGATTTGGAGGCAGGGAGACTTGAGCTCAAATCCAACCTCAGACACTTACCAGCTATATGATTTGGAGTGAGTCATTTAACCTCTTTCTACCTTAGTTTCCTTATTTGTAAAATGGGTTTAATAACAATCTCTATCTCACAGGTTTGTTGTGAGGGTCAAATGAGATAATAAATGTAAAGTCTCTATGTTATTATTTTTAATATTTAATTATTTTATTAATTATCCCAATTCCCTGCAGTTGAGAGTAACCCTCTGCCCCACCCCCTGCCAACAATGACTTTGGGTTTACTATATATGTATATATATTTTATATTTCCTTATTTGTGTACATATTGTGCACAAGACTAGACATACTTCGAGGGCAGGGACCATTTAGTTTGGAGTTTTGCATATTCAGAGCCTGGAATATAGTAGGCACTAAATCAATGCATGTTGGCTTACAATGAATTGAGCTTCAAGCTTGCCAGTTAAAAAACCCCCAAAACTTTTTGCTTCTGACTGAAATTCTGGAGTATTATTTTGTTTCTCACTAAGAGAGCTGTCACTTCCTGAGTAGTTAGAAGACTCGTGTTGGAAGATCTACCCCTCCTGGAGTTCTCTGAGCTGGAGAAAAGGAACCAGATAATGTCTTTGGTGTTTGTGCTATTGTGCTTTTGAGAGGGACTGAGCTGTCCTGGGGGGCAGCATCTCCTTTCCTTCTGGATCCTACTAGAAGCAGCTAGGAGTTCAGTGGATAGAACACTGGGCATGGAGTCAGAAGGCTTGAGTTCAAATCCTGCCTCAGACACTTACTAGCTGTGTGACCCTGGACAAGTCTCTTGACCTCTGCCTGCTTTAGTTTCCTGAACTATAATAACATGAAATAGGGATAATAATAGCGCCTGTCTCCTGGGTTATTGTGAGGATCAAATGAGATAATATTTGTAAAGTGCTCAGAACAGTGTCTGGCACATAGTAGGTGCTAAATTGATGCTTGCTTCCTTTTTTCATTTCCCCTGTCTGCTGCAGTGACTTCAGAGGGTGAGATGCTTAATGAACAATCTGAAGCATGTATACACACATGCAGTCAGCCAAGGAGATCATCAGTTTGGAGCCAGAAGGGATCTTACAGGTCATCTAATTCAACCTCCTCATTTTACAGATGAGGAAACTGAGGCTGCAAGATGTTGAGTACTTACCCAGGGTCGCATAGCTAATAAGTATCTGAGGCAGGATTCAAACTTGGGTCTTTCTGACTCCAAGTCCAGCATTCTTTTAGCTGGAAGACCAAAAGTTCTTCCCTGATATTTCTCCAAAACATTCTCTGGGCTCTATGTTTTATGACTTCTTTCACTCTTTGAGGTTCTCCTTAGTACTTACTTTGCACCTGATTTTGCAGGGACAAAAATGGTTCTGGGTAGGTGGCAGTGTGCTTTACCTTGGAGCCCCCACATTCTCTAAAAAAGGTTCCTATTCTTGGCACACTGCTTACGCTGCCAGGGTGCATGCGGAATCCCTCAAACGTGTTCCTACTTCCCAAACAGTGATAATAATTTATCTCTATGCAGCACCAGATAAATTACATCAGTTGATCCTCACATGCTATTGAGGTAGGGGCTGTTACCCATTTTACAAATAAGGAAACTGAGGCACAGAGCAGTCAGTGACTTGCCCAGGGTCATATAGCTCACAAGAATCTGAGGTAGGATTTGAACCTAGGTTTTTCTGACATAGTCCAGCTCTCTTATCTGCAACCCTGGGAGGTAAATGTAATTGTTATCTTCATTTTACAGATGAGGAAACTGAGGTTGACAAGTTTTGTGACTGAGGTTGACAAGTTTTGTGACTTACCCATACTTTTTTTATTTTTGTTTTTGTTTTGGAGGGGGGAGGGCAGTACAATTGGGGTTAAGTGACTTGCCCAAGGTCACATGGCTAGTTTTTGTGTTAAGTGTCTGAGGTCGGATTTGAATTCAGGTCCTCCTGACTCCAGGTCTGGTGCTCTATTTACTAAGCCACCTAGCTGCCCCGACTTACCCATATTTACCCAGCTAGTGAGTATCTGTGGAAGAATTTTAATTCAAGCTCTCTGTGCCTTACTTACTTCCAGGGTTATTGTGAATATCTAATGAGATAACATTTAAAGTGCTTTGTAAACACTGAGGTGCCATATATTAGGGGCAGCTAGGTGGGTCAGAGTTAAATAATCAGCATCTCTCTGATTCCAGATCCAGTGTCACTGTCCTGCTGAGTCGCCACCATAATATCCTTTCCCCCGTCAAGAAAGAATTGGGAGCCATTGCTTTGTCTAGGCAGAAACACAGTACTGTGGGTCACAATGGCAGTTTGGGGAAGGGGGCACAATGAACCTCTGACTCACAGAAAAGACCAAGACTAAAGGCTGTGAGAGGAATTGGTCTCACTCAATGCTTTCCTCAGAAGGGCATCAGAACCGAAGGTCTGGGTGGGCAATGTAAAGTCAAACTGGGGAGAGAGTTGCTTCTCTGTCGGCTTGGCCCCCATTCCATGTAACACACAGTGCCATGTAAGAGAATTGTAAAGCCTCACTGGAAAGTCTGAGCCCAGTGGCATTGCTGCAAAGCACAATGAGATCCCCAATGTGGGAATGGTATGTGATGATTTTATGAAATATAAAAGTCAAATGAATTTTTCATGAAGAAGTTATCTTCCCAAGATGTAATAATGGAAAATTCCTTTCAAGAACTGGTGTTTAGACCTCACAAAAATGCGGGGCAAATTGCATTGTGATTTATTTGTCAATGTTTTTATAGGTTAGGCGTTACTTTCTACCCCACAGCTGGAGTCAATTTTTAATATTTAAAAGTGGAAAGAAAGCAAAATCTAAACACATCCAGAGCTGTCTGTTTTAGATTGTACTTTCCCCAAACATTACTGTTTAGAACTGAACCCTGCGTATACTTAGTTTGAGGCCAGCTGGCACATATATTTCTGCAACATAGAATTAAAATATCTGGGACTGGGCAGATTACACATAAGACCTCCTAAATTGTAGTGAGCTGGTCTGGTATTCATAAGCACTTGAAAATGAACATAGCCTGCCTGCCCCCTCCACTGAAGTGAAGCCACTAGGTTTCACCTTTGGGCTTTCCATCTTGGTTTTCCCTCCATGATCCCCCACTCAGGGTGCAATGCATGAGATTTTTAAGTCCAGTGGTCTTGGCCATCCCTAGATTGCTTAGTGAAACAGATCTCCATGTAAGAATGGATGTCTTGGCAAATGGCACCTCAGAAAACCAAAGAGGAACAAGTTCATTGGCAGAGATCTCTTGCCCTTTCCTTTCCTACCTATGTGTTATGAGAATCAGTAAGGAGAGGAGTTATGCCTCTGAGAGTAGGTACAGAAGAAATGTATGACAAACAGGGCCTCTCTCAGACATCCTGCCGTCCCTTCAAATAATGACAAACAGAATCAGAGGACCAGGAATCGTCTGGCTTCTCTGGGCTCACTGGTATAGGTCTTCTCCCTTGGAAAATGGGTTGTACAGAATTTTCTAGGAGCCCCTCGGGTGTCTTGCTTTATTGCATGGATTCATCCCATCAGACAGTCCAAAATGGAAACCAAATCCCATCTCCCTTATTCCCGGCCTGAAGCTCCTTTCCCTAATGCAGGCATCCTTGTGTCAAATGACAAACAGCTTACAGTCTCTGCATTTTAGTGAATCCACATGGGAAAGGGGAATATGGCTATAGAAATAAAACTGACTTAACTGCATGGCACAATGGACTTCATGCCCAATTGCAATCACTGTCCTGGTCCCATTGTCCCAGGCTTGCAGTTGGCATGGTCTTCTGTGTAGGTTGCCATGTGTGTGTTTACTGACAAAGGATTCTCTAACACATAACATCTGGGCGGGGGGGAGAATAAAACTAATAGAGACAGGCCTGATCCCTTTGGGTAGTATTGTTGGTACCTACTTCTCTAATTAGGAGGAGTGGTGGTGGTCATATTTACTCTCCTTCTCTCCTCAAACTCCACCCCTGTACCATTCTTCACTGGGGCTGCTGAGTGTCAAGGCCCACAGGAGGAATTGATAGCTAGCCAAAAATGTGCATTGGTTGAGTTGAATCTGCCAGTGGAGAAGGCTTGAAGTTACTAGGGGACATTACACTTTTGGAGATACTTTCATGGTGGGGAAGAGGTACTAAAAGGTTCAAAGGAATTTCAATAAACCTCCTGTCAGGTTGCTCAGGGTCAGATAGTTTGAGAATCACCTTATGAGAAGCTGTCATCTGAAGCCTGGAGGAGCCCTTAGCAGCCAATGTCAGAGATCAAAATCCAGGAGTGTCCTGCTTTAAGAAAACCCCATCTCATGTAAGAGAGATGCTCATTAGGGGAGTCCGCTGATCAATGTGATAAGGGCACAAGTCTGGGTCTAGAGTCAGGAAAGCTCCTCCCCTTGGAGGTTTTAGGCATGCCGTTGTCATTAAGAAGATTGGTTTTCAGTGCCTGGTGTTATCCTCAAGAGTGATTGACTTAGGAGGACAGACTGGTCAAAGGAAACACTTCTCCAATGTCCTCCAAAAATGAAGTGACAGACTTATTTGGCCTTTCCTTTCTGCCTTTTCCCAATGCTGAAGACAGGTTAGGCACAGCATAGTAAACCTGTCTTAAGAGGTATGGAGAGGTGGGGGAAGGACTATCTATCCATAGTCTTCTTTCCCTTAGAACCCATAATGGTGGCCTTGGAGCAGAAACATGTGACAGCTGCATATGCCTGCCTACAGCTTTCTTACCACAGGCCAGAGACTGGATATCTGATAGTGGACTTGCCCAACCCAAGAAATGGCAGCACTTTGGTAGAAGCACATGACAGAAACAGACATGGGCATCCACTTAGTGTGTGTAGTTCATGGGCATATCTTTGAATCCTGGTCAGTCCCTTATAATCTATATAGATCATATATCTTAGGCTCATACATTTAGCACTGGGAGAGACATCCATAGTCCAATCACCTCATTTTACATGTGGGGAAACTGAGGCACAGAAAACTTAAATAACTTATCCAAAGTCATATAGATAGGCAGGGAAAGAGCAACAATTCAAACTCAAACTTTAAATCCAGCCTTTTTTTTTCTCTATCTAAATGAGAACAGGAATTCTTAATCTGGCATCCATAAACCCCTAAAAGACCCAGGTTTCAGTCATGTAAACTTGGATGGGGAAAAAAAGACAACTTGGTTTTTACTAACCTCCAAATAAAATTCAGAATTTCCTTCAAATATTTAAAAAAATAGTATTCTAGGAGAGGTCCTTAGACTTTACTACAGTAAGAAGGGAAATCATGACACAAAACAGGTTAAGAAACTTTGAATCACTGAATGGGTGTGTGTGATTATCCCACTATAAAAGGATTTTTTAAAAACTTTGTCAAAGAATTTGATGCTTCTCTTAAAAGTGAGCCTGCCTTTCATCCCTACAAGTCTTTATATGTGATTCGATTATATCTAAATTTCTAGTGAGGAAAACAAAACACTGATACTGTGCTAGGCAGCCTGGCTCTTTTATTTTCAGAGGGGCAGATAGGTAGCATAGTGGATACAGTGCTAGCCCTGAAGTCAGGAGGAGTTCAAATCCAGCCTCAGACACTCACTAGCTGTGTGACCCTGGGCAAGTCATTTAACTCTGTTTGCTTTAGTTTTACCATCTGTAAAATGAACCGGAAAAGGAAATGGCAAATCACCCCAGTATTTCTTCCAAGAAAATCCCAAATGGGGTCGTAAAGCGTAAGACACAACTGGAACAACTGAACAATAGCTGGGATTAGAAGACCTAGGCACAAATTCCTGCTCAGATGTTTACTACCTTCATGGCCTTGGGAGAACTGTTTAAGGCTCAGTTTCTTCATCACCCCCCAAAAGATAGCCCCTGGGCTCCTTCTAGCTCTGGATCTCAGCTCTTATGATTTATGTTAGATATCATGCATCTAGACTAAGGAGCAGTAGGCCTGCCCACCAGAGGGGGGAGATCTTCCCTTGGTTTGAAGTGCTGCCTCTGGACCTGGCCGGTACACTGTTCACCTGACATTCTCATTTCCAAAGGAAACAAGTGTGGCCCTTTGAGCACAAAGATGCTGTCAGTGAACTCTACTCTACAGCCCCACCCGTCCACCCCCTCTTCATCAGTGATGACTTGTCCAGAACCATCTTATTTCACTTGTTCAGTCCTCTCTGGAAGGACTGATAAGAGAACCCATTTTGTTTCCTGTGGTTTCAGATTCCCTTCTTAAGATGCACCCACAAAACATTTTCCAGCCGCAAAGTGAGGGGTTTTCAGTTCA
>NW_027187460.1:64836872-64849476 GCF_028583685.1 Petaurus breviceps papuanus | reverse complement strand
GGGGGTGGAAATGGGAGGGAGGAGGAATGGGAGTGGGGGAAATGTGGAGGGGTAGGTTTGGGGGAGGGAAGGACTCAGATAGTATCAGTTTTATGATTCAATGGGACTCCAACCCTTTAAACAAGTATCTTGGCAAAGAAAATGGTGCTGTTAGAAAGTTAATGGTCAGGAAATACTGAGAAAGGATCTGGAGATAAGTATCAGTTAGGACAGCACATTCAAGCCTCCTAGAACCCAGAGAATAAAGAAAAACAGAACTGCAAACTCCCTCTGAGCTGCATTATACCACGTATCCCAGGATTCAAACACTGTCCAGATACCACCATCTCACAGAGGACAAACAACAAATGTCTCCTCTAAAGAACTGAGGAAAATGTACTTCCCTCCCTCATATGCTGTGGGAACAGTTAAGGGCATGACATTCTGATGAAGTGATGTAAGTTCTGCTGGCCCATGTCTGGTTAACTTACTTTGTCCAGAACCATGTAGCAGCAGGGCCTTAATGAATGCTTCCCTGTGAACATTAAAACTGAAAAGCAAACTCCTTCTTGTCAGAGCTCACTGGAAGGAAGAGGGAACCAAAGGGATGGGAATTAATTCTGCAGCCTCAGGTCACCTTAGGTTATCAGGTGACAGGAAATAGGACATTAAGCAAAGGTAGGAGATAGCTGTTTCTGGTCTCTAGGATGGAGACCCTCTTCCTCAATCATTCAATTTCTACCAAAAAGAGTGTAGTCGGATGTATTTTTTTTTAAATTTCAGTTAGTTTGGAGCTCTTGAAGGAGGAGGAACAGTGTTTAATCAATGGCAGCTAGATGGGGAAGTGGATGGAGTGTTGGATTTGGAGTCAGGAAGATCTGAGTTCAAATCCAGCCTCAGACACATAGTAGCTGTGTGACCTTGGGCAAAGCACCTAACCTCTGTCTGCCTCAGTTTCCTCAAATGTAAAATTGGGATCATAATAGCACCTACCTCTCAGGGTTGTTGTTGTGAAGATCAAATGAGATAATATTTGCAAATTGCTTAATATAGTTCCTGGCACATAGTAGGTGCCGTATAAACATTATTACTATAATTCATATTCATTCATTAAACACTTAGTGGTTTCCTGCTTTGTAGATCACTGTGATAGGTGGGAGGGAGGTAGATAAAAATGTATAAAATACCACCCTTAAACTCAAGGTGTTGATAATCTTGTGCGGGAGGGAGATAGGACACATTCACAGAGAGTTATAGTATAAAATGGAGTCCGAAAAAGTGGACAGAACTGAAACAACTGAGAAACAACATCCTGATTCCAGGTCTAGCCGGGGCCGCTTAGCTGCCACGTTATGTCACGTAGCCATCTTGTTGCAAATGAATTAGAGTCAGCTTGCCTGGAATTACTTAACTGTCACCTTGGACAAAGGTTATACTGTTACATCCTCTGAATTCTATTTTTATGCAAAAGTGAGAAATTATGTATAAACCGATGCACGGGATGTAGTTCTGTTTTTAAATCACTTCAAAATACATGTCATAAGGACAAGTAAAGATTCAATCCAGTCTCCTATTTCTTATTCTATAGGATAATAGTTATTGATAAGGTCAGACTCAGGTCCATGGGAAAATTCAGTTCAAATCAACAGGTATTTATTTAGGGGCCCACTGGTAATAATAGTTTTACTTATACAGTGTTCTAAGATTTGTATGTATTATCTCATTTGATCCTCACAACAACCCTTTGGAGGTAGGTGCTACTAATACTCCTATTTTACAGAGGGGGAAACTGAGGTAGAGGATAGTTAAGGGATTTGCCCAGCATCACAAGTAAGGATCTGAGGAAAGATTCCAAAGTTAGGTCTTCCTGACCCCAGATCCAACACTCCATCCACTGACACCTAACTGTCTGTCTGTAAGTGAGGTGGTAGGGATATAGAGATCCCTACACTTGATGAGGTAACAATCTAATAAGGATGTCTACAAATAACTGGAATACAGATTAGAAAACAATTAAATGAACAGAATAGCTTAAGAAATTGGAGAGAGAAGGGTTTAGACCCTGAAATGCCTTCTCAATCATCGAAAAGGGATTAAAGGAAGATAAATGTTAGATGCATTTTTTTTAGTCCAATTCTTGGAGAAATGGTGTCCTGCCAATTCTGCTCTATAACAAAAATATTAGATTAACTGGAAGGCTCTAGGCTCCTGACACTGGATAACACCAAGTTTGCTCCCCTAGTTTAAATGAATATTCATGAACTTTAGCCTGAGGGGCTCTCAGGGGCTAGGAGCCTGTGAATACACATTCTTCTACACAGAAACTAGTGGGCTGTGGGCTGTGGATTCTGGGTCAATTATCAATAGCAAGGAGGAGCTTGATGTGGGTTAACTTGGATGATTGATGAAGACCTTAGTTTTACAAACCCACCAGAAGTGTCATTTAAAGGCAGAACCAGACAGGGTCCTTTGTGAGTGGCATTTATTTGGATCAGGAAGGTCACTCACTGATTCAGTCATTGATGAGATTAGACCATTGATGCTTCAGTTTGGGGATTATATAAAATAATATTTAGGTACCTACACCCCCATGCATAATTTTTAGACATGGACAATGTGGGAATTTGTCTTGCTTGACTGTATATATTTGTTACTAAGATTTTGTTTTCTTTTTTCAATGATGGAGGAAGGAAGAAGAGAAAATACATTTTTGTAAATTGAAAAATGAATTTAATTAAAACATATATTCATTATATACATACATATAGAGAGAGAGGGAGAGAGAGAAAGAGAGTGAAAGAAAGGTTGGGGGGAGAGTAGACTTTATGGTGTTTGAAATAGGTAGAGTGTCTTCCCTCAGTTGATCATCTCCAATTTACTCTGTATAGGTTGTGTTTATAATTGTTTGCATTTTGTCTCCCCCATTAGAGCATGAGCTCCTTGATAGAAGGGAGTGCTTTTTACTGTTCTTTGTATCCCCAGCACTTAACACAGTGCTTTAAAAAAAATTTATTTATTTATTATTTTTTTTTATTTTTAAGCAATGGGGGTTAAGTAACTTGCTCAAGGTTACACGGCCAGGTGTTTCTGGGTGGGTGCTAGGTGTCCGAGCCCGGGATTCGATCTCCAGGTCTTCTCAACACTGGAGCCGGTGCTCTTACTTGCTGTGCTACCTGGCCGCCCCCGCTTTAAAAAAAATTTAAACAATTATTTATTAAGTGCCTACTATGTGCCAGACATTGTGCTTTATAATGCTTTACAAACATTAATCTCATTTTATTCTGATAACAACCCTAGAAGGTAGATACTATTCTTATCCTCATTTTACAGATCAGAAAACTGTGCAACATACAAAAAATGTATACATTTATAAAAAATGATATGAAGATGTATTCCTCATTGTGCTCTTCTGTATCCTGTAATTTGGATTACTGCCTGCATTATCTAGACCTAGGTTAAGGGACTTGCTCAGAGTCATAGAACCAGTAAGCATCAGAGGCCAGTTTTGAGCTCAGGTTTTCCTGATTCTAATTCCAGGGTTCTATCTACTGAGCCACCTAGTTTCCCCTGACTGATGAGAATAAGTATTATTAGTCTCATTTTTATGGATAAGACCTATGATATCACATGTTCAGATAATTTTGGGAGCAAGAAAATAAGGCTCAGAAAATTGAAAGGTTTTTATCTATCTAAAACCGTTAGCAAACATTATTTATAATGGGGATACAAGCTAGAAACCTTTCCAATAAGATCAGGGGTAAAACAAGGATGTCTAGTACCGTATTAGTCAATATTTTTCTAGAGGTCCTAGCTTTAACAGTAAGACAAGAAAAAGAAATTGAAGGAATTAAAATAGTCAATGAGGAAACAAAACTTCCACTCTTTGCAAATGATATTATGGCATACTTAGAGAATCCTAGAGCACCAATTAAAAAACTAGTTGAAATAATCAACGACTTCAGCAAAGTTGTGGGATATAAAATAAACCCACATAAATTATTAGCATTTATATGCATTACCAACAAAGTCCAGTGGGGAGAGAAAAAAAAAGAAATTCCATTTAAAATAATTGCAGACAATATAAAACATTTTTCATACAAATAAAATGAGATATAAACTATTGGAGAAATATTAATTGCTCATGGGTAGGCTGAACCTATATAATAAAAATGACAATTCTACTTAAATTAGCTTATTTATTCAATGCCATGCCAATCAAATTATTTTATAGAACTAGAAAAATAATTTTAAAAAATCATCTGGAAGAACAAAAGGTCAAGAACATCAAAAGAATCAATGAAAACAATTTGAAGGAAGATGGCTTAGCAATAGTATATCTCAAACTATTACAGAGTGGTAATCATCAAAATAATCTGGTACTGGTTAAGAAATAGAGTGGTAGATCAGTGGAATAGATTAAGTACACAGTACACAATAGTAAAAGGCAGTAGCAATCTAATGCTTGTGAAATCCAAAGATCCAAGATTTGGAAACAGGCAATCACTTGACAAAAATTGCTGAGAAAACTAGAAAGCAGTTGACAGAAACTAGGTAGGACTGGACCAAAATTTCACAGTATATACCAAGATAACAATAAGATGGGCATATGATTTAAACATAAAGGGTGATATCACAAGCAAATTAGGGAAGCATGGAATATTTTACCTGTAATATTTATGGATAAGGGAAGAATTTATGAGCAAACAAGAGATAGGGAGCATTACAAGACTTAAAATTGATAGTTTTGACTTCATCAAATTAAATAGGGTTTATACAAGCAAAATCAATGCATCCAAGATTAGAAGCAAAGCTGAAAACTGGGAAGAATTTTTATAGCAAGTTTCTCTGTTAAAGGCCTCATTTCTTAAATATATAGAGAATGGAGTTAAATATCTAAGAATATGTGTCATTCCCCAATTGATAAATGGTCAAAGGAAGTGAACAGCCAGTTTTCAGAAGAAATCAAAGTTATCTATAGTCATATGAAAAAATACTATAAATAATTATTGATTAGAAAAATGCAAATTAAAACAACTTTGAGGTACTACTTCACACCTATGAGATTGGCTAATATGGTAGAAAAGGAAAGTGATAAATGTTGGAGGAAATATGGAAAACTAGGAACACTGATGTACTATGGGTGGAGTTGTGAATTATCTGACTCTTCTGGAGAACAATTTGGAACAATACCCAAAGGGTTATTAAACTGTGTATATACCCTTTGACCTGCCAATACCACTACTAGATCTGATCCCAAAGAGATCAAAGGAAAATGATCTATATATGAAAAAATATTTATAGCAATTCTTTTTTGGTGCCAAAGAATTGGAAATTGAGAGGATGTCATGAGTTGGGAAGTGGTTGAACAAGTTGTGGTATATGATTGTGATGGAATACTATTATGCTATGAGAAATGATAAGCAGAATGCTTTCAGAAAAACCTGGGAAGCCTTACATGAACTGATGCAAAGTGAAATGAGCACAACCAATATACGCAGTAACAGCAATATTGCAAGGCTGATCAGCTTTAGTTATTCTCAGCAATTCAAAAATCCAAGACAATTCCCCAGAGACTCATGATGAAAAATGCTATCTACTTCCAGAGAAAGAACTGATGGCATCTGAATGCAGATTGAAGCGTACTCTTGAAAACTTTATTTTTCTTGTTTTTTTTGTCTGCATTTTTTTTTGCAACACGATTAATATAGAAATGTTTTGTATGACTGCACATGTATAATCTATGTCAAATTGTTTGCCTTCTTAAGGAAGGGGGAGGAGAGGGAAAGAGAGATTTGGAACTCAAAATTTTAAATAACAAATGTTAAAATTTTTTGTTTACGTGTAACTGAGAAAATAAAAATTAAATTTATAAAAAGAAAGAATAAAGAATTTGCCTAAGGCTACCCAGCTGGTAAGTGGTGGAGATATTTCCAAGTTGTTTCTGTATTCAGTGGTCCTATTTAAACTAAAGTGAAGTTCTTCCCAAATGTGTCTAAAAAGGTTCTTTTGCCTGGAGGGAATTTCCTTGTGCTATTTAGATGATAGCTGAAAGAAAACCATGTTTTGAAGCTGGAAGGGACCTTAGGGGCCATCTGGTCTAACCCCCTTAGTTTACAAATGGGGAAACAAAGGCTCAGAGCAGCTAAGTGGTGCAGTGGATAGACTGTAGACACTAGCAATGCGACCCTGGGAAAGTCACTTAACCATGTGTGCCTCAGTTTCCTTATCTGGAAAATGATCTAGAAAAGGAAATGGCAAACCACTCCAGTATCTTTGCCAAGAAAAACCCAAATGAGGTCACAAAGAATAGGACACAACTGAAACAACAAACAGAGTTCCATAGCGGTAAAGTCTCTTGCCCAAAGTCAGAAAGGTAATCAATGGCAGAGCCTAGATTTGAGACCAGCTTTTCTTCCTCTAGCCAGTCCTATCTGCTTTCTAGGAGAGAAGGACCTTTTGGGTTCACTAAAAAGAAACCAAATAATAGTGGTTTGAGGAGGATTAAAGAAACTCAAAATAATGAACAGACTACTTGGAGGGGTTTTCAGAGAGATTCTGAGCAAGGCTTATTTGGCTCATTTTGAAGTCAATAGCCAGAGGGAAGACCATGGAGAAAAGGAATCTTGGCAGTTCCTTAGACCCACAGACAGGGATTGGAACTGGTATGCACTCACACCTTCACAGGCTTCAGAGTTCCTTATGAGTCTTCAGGGTATTTATGGGCAAGGAGCAGGGAAAGCTGGGGGGAAGCCCATTTGACTATCTACTAATTAAGTAGCTCCATTCCATCCACTGAAGACTACTATAAAGTAGTCTTTATAGTAGTCTTTTATTCAAGTAGTCCCCTTTATTCAAGTGGACAGAAAGGTGGAGAGGGACATGGGGCCATTCCTTGAGCGTAATGCCTCTTCCTCCTACACATTGTCTTCTTGATCTCTTGGCAAAAACCTGGAAAGTGGGGCTCAGTTTCCCCAACTGTAAAATTAAAGGGATGGTCTAGAAGACTTCTAAAGTCTCTTCCAGCTTTAAATTAATGTTTGAGAATCCTAATCTCAGGAAAACATCAGATCAATCCACTCTTTACCCTTTTAATTTATTAAAAAAAAATTTAGGAGGAAAAAAAATAGCTTAAAAAAATCACCAAAAACTCTTCTCCCTGATCAATCCATTCTTATGGAGAATGGACTATCTCACCGATAAGAGGATGTGATGTTTCAGCTAAGGGCATTTCATTTTGACCTGGGAAAGCTTTAAACAGCATGAATGCATCGTTAGTAGGGGAATCTCTGACATTACCAGGGTCGGTAGGCTAGATCTTTTTGCTGTGGGTGAGGGTTTCCCATATCCCCTAAAATCATATCCTAAAGCCTCTCTCATGATGTAGTGGAAAGAACACTTCTAGCCTCATGACTGATCCGAATCACTTCAAAGAATCATATGGCTATACTTCTAGACAGGAGGGAGGGACCCAGAAGCCACTTAGTCTAACTCCTTCATTTTATAGATGAAGAAACTGAGCTTGACCAGGGTCATACCGGTAGTAAGAGGCTAGGTTAGGATTCAAACCCAGGTCCTCTATAACCCTCTGAATCTCAGTTTCCTTATCTCTAAAAATAGCAGAAATAACACATTGTCCAAAGAAGAATATTTTGCAGTCTTTAAGCTCCTATAGAAATTAGTTACAAATGTTCTTTTGCCTATTCTTAAAATTGGCCTTCCCTCTTACTTATCTTAGTGGAGGGGCAGAGCAGTGTGGAAGATAGAACATGAAACTTCAAGAGCCAGACAACCCAGGTTCTGATTCCTCTCTCTTCTCCCTACTAGGCAAGTGACCTTGGGCCAATTGTTTAATTTTTCAAGTTGTAGTTTTGTCAACTATCAAAGGAAGAAAATGGTCACAGCCCTGGCTGCCTCACCTGTTGTAAAAATAGACTGGAAGTTTTTCGAGGGCAAAGAGTGTCTTATTTCACCCTGTTAACCTCAGCTCAGAGGAGGAACTTAAAGACTTGTTGAACTAGGTTGACCCAAATGACATAATCAGAGGCAGGGCAAGGCATTTGTGTGCTCCAAACAAATCTTAAAATTTGCCCCCTTTGTGTATTATACTGTCTCTGGGAGACAGCAAAATCAGTCTCATAGATTTAGAGCAGCAGGGACCTTGGAAGTCACTTAGTCTAAACCCCTTATTTTACAGATGGGGAAACTGAGGTTAAGTGACTTGGCCAGGGTCACATATCTAGTATGTGTCAGAGGGGAGTTTGACAAAGTCCAGCATTCTATTCACTGTCCTACTTCACCTCTGATGGCATTCATTTCAACACTTCTGTGAGGTCATTCCCCACATCGACCGAGGTCATAATCTGTCTATAATTTACCACCATAGATGATTTTGAGAGCTGCTGTGGAAAAATTCATCCCCCCCCCTCCGCCCAGGCAGCTGCCCTGGTGATGAGTCTCCAAACTTAGCTACACTGGTCCCTGGACAGGAGATAGTCCATCACTGGGATTAGCCTCAAAGCCTCTCCAGCTGTCAGAGTTTGTGCTTGGCTGGTGTAGCCATAGAGAACTGAGTCAAATCCATAGCACAAATTGGCATTAGAGCAAGTCTTCAGTGGAGAGAATGTGATAGCACAAAATAAATAGCTCCACAAAAGGATACCAGGACCTTCGATTATGAGCTGGAAGGCACCTTAGAAGACTTCTAATTCAAACCTCTCATTTTACATATGGGGAAACTGGGACATTGGAAGGGAAGAGAATAAGGATTGGTTCAGTGCCTATCCTGTGTCAGACAAGGTGCTAAGCATTTTACAGATATCTTAATTGGTTCTCACAACAACCCTGGGAGTTAGGTGCTATTATTATCTCCATTTTACATTTGAGGAAATTGAGGCAGGGAGAGGTTAAGTGACTTGTCCAGGGTCAAACAGCTAGTCAGTGGTTGAGGTGGGATTTAAACTCAGGTCTTCCTTGACTCCAGATCCAGTGCTCCAATGTTACCTAATTGCTAGGAGATCAAGTGATCTGCCCAAAGTCGCACAGGTTTAGGATATGGTAGAGCTGGAATTTGAACCCAAGGTCTCTGACATTAAGTCTAGGATACCAGAGTGAAATTTTCAGGTATTAAAACTGTGTATATTTATAAAAAGTGATTTGAAAAAGTATTCCTCATTCCTCCCAAGATATCTTGGGGTTTACAGGTTAGATTTCTTCCTTAAGGACCATGCCTTAAATCCAAATCACTCTGACTCTCATAGATTGGCCAACAAGAGGTGAGGCCAAGCCCCACTTGGTCATTGTTTGGGCCCTGATTGGCTCAGAGTGAATGCAAATAGCAATTGTTTCTGTTTTGTCCAGAAACCCTGAGGGTCTTCACCTCCCAGATTGATTTTTACTTTTTTGACTAGGTAAAAAAGGCCATTCTCTGCCTCATTTCTTACTTAGCCTTAATCACTGAATGGGCATTGCCTCAGTCAAAGGGAGACCTGTTAAAGAACTTAGCTAAAAAAGACCAAGTTCTCCCACTGTATCCAGGGCCATCTCCAGTCATACTGATCTATATTTGACCCCTGGACATAGATGGCTCTGGAGAGGAAAGTGAGGCTGGTACACAGCCCTCCCTTACTTAAATTCAATTCACTTGTATGTCATGGCATCACCTCCCTGTTGTCATGGTCTTCTTTGACGACAAAGGACAAACATCAACCTCATTCCTCAGCATCCTGCACCTTTAATTAGTCTTCCTTATCTATCCCTAGACAGATCTCTGAAGAAAATACATGTGAAAATGCTTTGAAAAAGGACTTTCTATTTTATCTAGGTCAATCCCCAGATTTTACAGATGAGCTAAGCCCCTGAAAGTTGCAATGATTTTCTCAAGATGACACAGCTAAGCAGCAAATTTTGGATTCACAGCCAGGCCTAGGCTCTGTCCCGAACCTTTATAGACATAAGGAGTTGTCATTGACATCATTGTCATTATCAGCTGTTACTGATTTGTCATGACTGATATTTGGAGACAGTCAGCACCATCTGCCCTGCTGTCTCTAGACTACCTAGGGCTCTCAAGATAGACGTGGGACATAAAAGAATGGAAGACCCTGGAATGAACCACCCAGCACTTGGGAGGGTTGTCAACTTAGTCTGAGAACATAAGAACTTCTCTTGGGAAACAATGCAAATGTCTATTCAACAGGATTACTAGCTATTTTTTCTCATGGATGACCAGTACTACTTCTGTCCATACAATGACTCTCCTGACTCATTCTTGCCCTCTCCTTATCACCCCACCCAGTCACCCTATTTGTTTTATGGGCCTTTCTACTGTCCCTCGATTCCTTCCCCAGCTGGGTCACTTCTTTCAGGGGTAGGTACTAGGGCTAAGTGAGGAAACAAGCCTTGTGCCTGGTCCCAGACTATTGCCAAGATGATGGATTACAAACACACCCCCTCTACCCACACCCCTCTCCCACCCCATCTCTGTTCTTATGCCTCTGTTCAAAGAATGCTCCTTCAGAGATTTTTGACAGGCTTTGGAGGGACCAAAGTAATAAGGGAAGGATTGGAGGGAGGAGGGGTTTGTTGCATTTCTCCCTGGGGGCAAATCTGCATCCCTCTAAACCTGGATTTGGATAAAACAGCTTAAAATAAAAGCCCTGGGCTTCCAGCCCAGCCCCATGGAGCTGGTCAGATTTCACAGGCCCAGAATGAAGGCTGCCTACAGGAGGGTGAGTGTCAACCCTTCCTGCCCCTGGAGAGTTTGCTGGAAATGAGTATGAGAAGTGGGGGCTGGAAGGGAATAACCTTGGTCTCTTGGTCTGAGTTAGGATCAGGGAATGATAGCTAGGTCCTCTCTACTGGCCATATAGGCCAGGGGGGAGTGGACAGCTCCCTTGGGGGCAGCTCCCCTTCTGGGACCACAAGCCCAGGAAGCGCCAGAAGTCCAGAATGGAGCTCTGGGAAGGGAAGCAGGCAAGGCAGACAAGCTCAGGGTCCAGGAATAATCTAGGGGAGTGGGATGGGGATGGGTGCAGTTCGGCTTTGACAAACTCCATTTCTAAAGCTGCACCTCCAGTCGTTTACAAACACACTCACGCATACTTGCCTTGTGCACATTCCAGGAAAAGGATCTCATCTTCTGTATTAATTTCCCTCCCTTCTCACAAACCATTGTAAAATTCTAAAACCTACCCAGGCTTGTAAATAGATCACCCTTAAGTGGTGCAGGGTCTGTGCAGGCCCAGTGAGTCATGCAGCTAAAATGTCCCCAGGGGAGCCTTTCTCTGCAGAACACATTTTTTTTTTTTCTAAAAGTACTGGGTTTAGAGCTTCCTATGGCACCCAGCTCTGTGCTGGGAAGAATCCATCAGTACCCTTCAGGGATGAGGTGATGGGGGATGTTATGGGGCCAAATGCATCCTGGGAATGCTTGTCCAATCATACCAATTAAGAAATAAGAAGAAAGCAGTTGGGTGTTGTAGAAAGAGTCCTATTAACTTGGGTTCTAGACTGACTGGATCCAACTCATTCACTTTACAGATAAACAGAAACAGAATTTGAACCCAAGACTTCTGACTGGTTGTGTGACCTTGAGCAAGTCTGGCTGTTCTGGACTTCAGTTAGTTGGGTAAAATAGGGAACTTCTGGACCAGGCATATTAACATAAAAATAAGAAGATCCATCTGAGCTCACTTCCCAAGAGAAAGTTTTGTGATTATAGACCACATCCAAGAGTGGAAAGGAACCTTTGAGACTCAGGCCCCCAAGAGGATGGGGGCAGGGAGCAGCAGGGACTGTCAATGCCAGAGAAACAGCGGAACCCTGAGAGGAACTCACCACTTCCTTCCTCCTCTGCCCATGCTCGATAAATCAACACGTTTCTCAAAATTCTGAAACATAGACTCAGAAGGAAATAAGAATGACTGGTGGTCTGAGAGGTAGAGCCAGGTTTGTGCCTCATCAGATCCGGACTGAGAATGTTTTCTCTGATTCAGTCACAGGGCAAGTGGGAAGATTCCCACCCCAAGAAAGACAGTCCTGGGAGCAGATGAGTCTAATGCTCCTGCTCAACCATGCCCAGGGAAGGTGGCCCCTGGAGAAGTACCCCAGGCTCTGCTAGAGGCCCAAGATTTCATTCCTGGCTCACTTAGCATCTGCCCGCTGGAGATATTAGACCCCAACTGCAACTGACTTCAGCATTACAGTGGACATCATCATGGATCAATTGCTCCTTCTATAGCCTTAGATTAAGAGGCGATGGAAGACCAGGGCAACCACTCTGTGAATGAACCTGTGAAAGCCTGGGAGTGGGAAGAAGAAGAGGAGTGGGACATGCAAATGCCTCTCTATCTGTCTCTCTCTTTCTCTGTCTCTGTCTCTCTCTATGTCTCTCTGTCTCTCCTCTCTCTCTCTCTCTCTCTCTCTCTCTCTCTCTCTCTCTCTCTCTGTCTCTTCTCTCTCTTTCTCCTCTCTCTCCTCTCTTTTTCTTTTCCTTCTCTCCCTCCCTTCCTCCTTCCCCTCTTTTTTCTCTCATTCTCTCCTCTCTTTCTATGCTTCTTTTTGCTTCTGACTCTGTCTTTCCATTTTTCTTTCTCTCTGGCTCTCTCTCTCTCTCTCTCTCTCTCTC
>NW_027187460.1:64836528-64836772 GCF_028583685.1 Petaurus breviceps papuanus | reverse complement strand
CTCTCTCTCTCTCTCTCTCTCTCTCTCTCTCTCTCTCTCTCTCTCTGGCTCTCTCTCTCTTTCTCTGTCTCTCTCTCTCCTCTGTCTCTCTGTCTCTCTCCTCTCTCTTTGTCTGTCTCTCTCCTCTCTCTCTCCTCTCTTTTTCTCTCTCCCTCCCTCCTTCCCCTCTTTTTTCTGTCTTGTTCTCTCCTCTCTTTAATTCTTCATCTTTCTATGCTTCTTTCTGCTTCTGACTCTGTCTTTC
>NW_027187460.1:64821499-64836518 GCF_028583685.1 Petaurus breviceps papuanus | reverse complement strand
TCTTTCTGCTTCTGACTCTGTCTTTCCATTTTTCTTTCTCTCTGGCTATCTCTGTCTCCCTTTTTCTCCACACCCAGCCCCACACTCTCTTCCACCTGTTTTCCATCATCAGCTTGCTCACTCAGGCATCTGTGGGATCAGCTCCCATTGCTCTCTACAAAGTTCCTATTTAGAGATTTGAAGGAACAAATACAGTTGGCATTTTGCTGCCTCTAGCCATGCCAGCTCTGATCTGATACCATGCAGAATTCCTTTTGGGAATCAACTCTACCTTTCATGCCTCTCCCATGACTGCCCCAACCAGGAGATAGTCCCAAAGAACTGCCTCTTCCAGGGGCTTCTGCAGTAGCCTAGTTTTCAGAGTTCTTACTTTCCTTGTCCTTTCCCTGCTCTATTCATAACCATTCTTCAGAGATCCCTTGAGTATCATAGACTAGATTGATGGGCTCTCCTTTAATCTTCCCAAAGCAGCTGTGTAGCAATTGCTTATTCATTTTATAACTGCTTCCCTCTAATTTTAATTTCATTATTTTACTTACTGTGGGTTTGGATTTTTTTTTAAAAAGATGTACATTTCCATGAGATTCCTACCAATAACCAGCTGGTCTGCTTGTTCTTAATGTCATGGTGCCTAGAAAACCTCTGGGAAGTGATATTTCTTCCTAAGGCTGATAGGGGGAAAAGAGACTCCTCAAAGGAAGAAAGGCATGTCATTTCTCTGGGACTTCTAATGGGCAGAATTCACGAATGGCTATAAAACTGTTACTATGATCTGGGGCCATGACTCTTAGCTTTTAACTCCTTACTGAAAAGGACAGGAGAGACTGTAGGAAGGGAGAATGAATATTGACCCTAGAGTCAGAGGATCTGAATTCAAATCTTACCTCTGATGTTTTCTACCTGGGTGACTAGGGACAACTGTACTGATTTTTTTCTTCTACAAAAAATACTATTTATCAAATGGGTATTTCACACTGGGAGAGTGAAAGAGAGTGATACTTGGGATAACCTGATGATGTAAAAAACAGAGAAATGAATAAAACTTTTTTTTTTGTATTTTTGGAGGGGGGAAGGCAGGGCAATTGGGGTTAAGTGACTTGCCCAAGGTCACACAGAGAGTAAATGTGTTAAGTGTCTGGGGCCAGATTTGGGCTCAGGTCCTCCTGACTCCAGAGGTGATAAAACTTATTTTTTAAAAAGTTTGGGGGCAAGGGACTGACAATGAAAGGAATACTATACTAAGATTGATCTGACACTTGAGTGCAGGATTGATTGGGAGTTGGGGGAGATATGTTGGTGTCAGAAAATCAGTAAGGAGATTGGTCTAGTACCAATATATCTCTAAAGACCTAGGAATTATCTGCCCCATTGAATGGAGTCTACCCTGCCCCCCATTTACATAGATAGATAGATAGATAGATAGATAGATAGATAGATAGAGCATTTATTTAGTACTTACTTCATCCCAAGAACTGTGCTATAGGGTACAAATATAAGTAAGACAATTCCTGTCTTCACAGAGCTTACATTCCAATGGGGGAGGACAACACATCAAGTAAACCTTGGGCCAGGAAGACCTGAATTCAAATTCTATCCCTAAATTGGTGCTCTGGGCACCTCTCTAAGATTTTAAGTGGCAAAGAAGATATTGTTTTGCATTGGTAGAGGGAATTTTCTAGGGTGGGGGTTCCCTATGCCAATGAAATCCCATGTCCATTCCTTAGTCCTGTCTTTTACTGTATGCCAGGCACTGTACCATAATCAAGGGGCAAGGCAAATCGTTTCCCAAAGGATGATTATATCATGACTCTTAAGGGAGACATTGGGATCTTTTCAGTTCAGCAGTCAGCCAGCTACCCATCAATACTAGTTGTAACAAGTTGTAAAGAAGGATTATAACCAATGGAGCTAACAACAAGAAAGGAACAAAACAAACAAAGAGAGTGCAAGTAGTTTAGTGTTAGTATGTGTTAGTCTTCTACTAGCAATGAACAAGAGTTAGTGTGCTGAGCACACACCGTGTAAGGACCACAAGGATATTTAAGGAATTTACAAATAAATAGAGCCATGATATTGTTCAACAGGAAGTAATTATAATAGCAGTGATAATATTTGGCATTTATATAGCAATTTAGGGTTAGCCACACTCAATAGAAATACAATATCCCAGTTGATCTTCAATATAACTCTGTGAAGTAGATATGGATATTGTTGCTTTTTAGTTGTTTTCATCTGTATCTGACTCTTCATGATCCCATTTGGGGTTTCCTGGCAAAGATACTGGATTGATTTGCCATTTCCTTCTCATTTTACAGATAAGGAAATGGAGGCAAACAGGGTTAAGTGACTTGCCCAGGGTCACATAGCTAGTAAATGTCTCAGATCAGATTTGAACTCAGGAATATGATTCTTCTTGACTCCAGGCCTGGCACTCTCTCCGCTGTGCCACCTACCTACCCAATATATGTATATTAGTCCTATTTTAAAGATGAGGAAACGGAATCTCAAAGAATGTAAGAGACTTACCCTGGTTATATGGCTAGTGTCAGAGGTGGTCTTTGAACCAATGACTGCTTGACTCCAAGGCCAGCCCTCTAAATCATTACATTTACTGAAGAGGAAACGGAATCTCAGAAAGGCTATTTGACTAGTTCATGGGGATGCAGCTGATAAGTGTCACAAGTAGGAATAACTTTGTGCCTAAGACATATTCATCTTGAATCTTATCCAAGGAGTCACTCAATCAATAAACATTTATTAAGCACCTACTAAGTTTTGGCACTGCCCTAGGCACTAAGGATAGAAAAAAAGAGTCAAAAGATTGCCTGCCCCTAGAAATTTAAAGCTTGAAGGGAGCTTAGTGGTCATATAATTCAACCTCCTCATTTTACAGATGAGGGAACTGAGGACCAAAGAAGTGAAACAGTTTGTCTAAAGTCACACAGCCAGTCAGTAGCAGAATTAGAAGCAATACCCAGTTGGATACCCTTCTCATTGCCATACATGGCTCTATTGGCATACTGAATGCCAGGCTGGAAAATGGGAGAGATACATAGTAACCCAAAGTTCACTAAAAGAAACCTAGTTCTGACATGGCTACTACTGCCTGAATCTCTCATCTGCAATCACTTTGTTTATGGAAAGGAGTAATCTTTCTGGACTTCTTGGGTTATAGGAGCTCAGCTCTGTAGACGTGTATCAGCCCTCTTGCTCTCTGGCTCCTCATCCTCTTTGGGGATGGCCAAACTTGGATGCTCATTAGAAAATACCCTGAAGGAAGTGCTATATTTCTTGGACAGCCAGAAGGAGAGGCAAGGAAATTCAAGGACATAGTGGGGACAGAGAAGGCAAGATGGTGACCAGGATGGGGAGAGTCTTCTTCAGCTGGCACATCCTTCCTTATACATTGTTGTTCCACTAGCAATGAACAAGCCAGGAGGAACAATGGGAGTCAGGTTAGCCAATGAACATTAAGACAAAAAGCAGGCAGATACAGTATTGGAGTTCCCCAACAATGACAAAACTGTGACTACAGAAGCAACAACATCGAGAGCTGGCACTACCTCTTGGGTTTCCTTCTGTTTTTTTTTTCTTTTTGGAGGGGGGAGGGCAGGGCAATTGGGGTTAAGTGACTTGCCCAAAGTCACATGGCTAGTTTTTTTTGTTAAGTGTCTGAGGCTGGATTTGAACTCAAGTTCTCCTGACTCCAAGGCTAGTGCTCTATTCACTGTGCCACCTAGCCTCCCCAGGTTTCCTTCTTCTGATCCAGACATTAATTTCACTCCCCCTCCCCACCATGGGGCTGTTAATGAAGCAATATTTCAGTCAATCAGTCAAGACATATTTATTAGGTAACTAGTATGGGCCAGGTATTGTGCTAAGTGCTGGGAATATAGAAAGAAAAAGAAAGGAAGGAAGGAAGGAAGGAAGGAAGGAAGGAAGAAAGAAAGAAAGAAAGAAAGAAAGAAAGAAAGAAAGAAAGAAAGAAAGAAAGAAAGAAAGAAAGAAAGAAAGAAAGAAGAAAGAAAGAAAGAAAAAGAAAGAAAGAAAGAAAGAAAGAAAGAAAGAAAGAAAGAAAGAAAGAAAGAAAGAAAGAAAGCTCCTCAAGGAGCTTACAATCTAACAATGGAAGACAACTCTCAAAAGGAAGCTGAAAGGGAATGGTAAGAGCTACCTCCTCTCCAAAGTAAATGTTGGGTAGAGTGAGAAAGATTACCATTCAGGTAAGGATTATTCTACATAATAATGCACATTTATGTAGCACTTTATTGTATGGAACTCTTTCCTCAAAACCATCCTGTGAATTAGGAAATATAAGTAATTACTTGACAGATGACAAAAGTATTACTCTGAGACATTAAAACCATATAGTTAGGGTCATTTAGAGAAATCTAAAGGAAAGCAGCCTTGTGGGAAAGGAAGAGAATATTTGGGAACTGAGTTGTATTTCTCACATTCCTTTTGTCTATCATTGGAGAAGCAGCCCTGGTATGGCTAAGATAACTGAATTATGTCTATCTTTGAATTCCTTGGTTTATACCAATAAACTGGTTGAGACAGAGGAAGTGATGGGCACCATTGCCAACTCAGAAGATGTTCTATTGTGTATTGTTTATTCTTTTTACGAATTCTCTGAAAAAAAAAGTACTGAACTATATCCAAACATTCTTGTAATTAGGAGATGATTTCATTATGGCAAAGTCACATGACAAAGATTCTGTGAAATATAAAAATATCGGGGTTTTTTTAATAAATGGAGACTCAGAACTGTTCTGATTTGGCAAATCCATATCAACCACACCCCTTAGATTGAACTGAGCACAGCCTTTCAGAGAGGCTACTAACTTTCTGGGCTTGGCACTTCCCCAGAATGCCCCCTCAACAGGATGGATTATCTAACTGCCAGGGTAATTGTGAAACTTTCCAGAGTATGATACTTTTTTTTTGGGGGGGGGGGGGGGGGGGAGGAGGCTGACTTGGATCAGGTTAGTGGCCAGTGATGCCACCTGGTGGTTAATGCTGTTTGGTGATGGAAATGACCTTGATTCCCAGTATCACAGCAAGAGAACCTCATGTATCCTCTCGCTGAGGGAAGATGGCAGCTGCTTCCTTCTTGCCACAATCTGTCAGTGATAGTAGGAACCATTCTGGTTAATGGGAACCATACTGATGATGGTAGCTGATTTTCTTGACGAGCTGTTTGCTGGGGGATTATGGTCACTTAAAATTTTCTTGCTAATTGACATTTCCGTAGAAAAAGAAAACATCTATATATATTTCCATGTTGGTTTTATTTCAAAAGCAGCATAACTGCATGATCACTTCCCTGGCTGCCTTTGACTCGGGGCCTCACATCTGTGTTATGTCATTGACAGCTATGCCTGGGCCACAGTATACTCAAGAGAGAGGTCAAGATTACCAAGAACAGCAAAAGCAGAAGGGAAGGTGTTTTTTTCTCCCCGATGTTTAACTTGGAAACTTCCTATTCAGCTCTGTTGCCCTGAGCCCAACATTACAATTTGTTAGGTCCTGAAAGGAAGGGAGTAATCAATCTGAGGTACTTAGGGAGAAATATGAATACGTCCACAATCTACCATACTTGGCAGGCCAGGGACCCAGCTGCCTGGCTTGTATCACTTCCTACAGCCACTTACTGTTAACGAGATTTCTCTGAATCCTACTGATTCTGAATGGGCAGGCCATTTCCAATAACCAGGCCTGACTGTTCCACATACCTGAGAGGCCAGGGCTCCTGGCCTCCCTAACCTCTTTGAGGAAGGAAGTAGGGAAAATTAGGAAACAGTGCCTATAGCTTTGAGAAGATATTGTCAATTCTAGTGGGACAAGGTCTTTCCCTTCCTCCCACCATGTTAATTCTGAAGCTACTTTGGAAACTCTCTTTGGCTAAAGTGTGAAGTGTCATAGCTCTGACAGGACACCATGAAAGCCTAGGGAGACAAAGTCGTAAAATTTAGTTTTATTTGGACTTGGACGAAGGCACATATGACATGTGGTTAAATTTTCAGATTATATAATACTGAGATAGATAGATAACATGTTGGAGAATTGAGTCAAAATCCAAAAAGACCTGAACACATATGGTTCTTTTTCTTTCTTCTTTTTCTTTCTTTTTTTTTTTTTGCTTTTTGGAGAAGGGAAGGCAGGGCAGTTGGAGTTAAGTGACTTGCCCAAGGTCACACGGCTAGTATTAAGTGGCTGAGGCCAAATTTGAACTCAGGTCCTCCTTACTCCAGGGCCAGTGCTCTATTCATCGCACTACCTAACTGCCCCTAGACCTTAACATATTTGGGAAAAAAAGTGGGCCAGATATAACAAAATGAAATTTAATAGGAACAAATGTAAATCCTACTCTATGGTTCAAAAAATCACTTGTGCAAAAATGAGATGAGGAAGGCATGGCTAGACACTATGTTCAATATGTTAACAGTGTGACATGACAGAAAACCTGCCCTCAAGGACATTACATTTTTCTTTAGGGATAGGTTGGTGAAGGAGGCAGCTGATGGCTCAGTGGATAGAGCAAAGTGTCTGGAATCAAGAAGACCTAAGTTCAAATCCAGTCTCAGACACTGACTAGCTGTGTGATCCTGGGCAGGTCACTTGACCCTATTTGCCTCAGTTTCTTCATCTATAAAATGAACTAGAGAAGGAAATGGCAAAACCACACTAGTATATTTGCCAAGAAAACCCAAAATGGGGTCATGAAGAGCCAGACATAACTAAAACAACTGAACAACAAGAAGACTGAGGAAAGATACAGAAATAAGTACAATACAAAGGGTCCATGTGCTGAGTGAGGGAGACTCAGACAGTACTCTAAGACAATTTGATGATATGTTCACACCAGATCTGGAGTCTTGTATTTAGGAATCACATCTGAGGAAGGAGACTGACAAACTAGAGCATGTCCAGAAGAAAGTGCTTAGGTTGGAGAAGGAACTGGTTATTGTTGCTGTTTAGTCATTTCTTCATGACCCCATTTCTTTGTGGTTGCTGGTTTTTTTGGTAAAGTTGTGAGAATGGGTTGCCATTTCCTTCTACATTTTACAGATGAGGAATTAAGGCAAACAGGGTTAAATGACTTGCCCAGAATCACACAACTAGTAAGTGTTTGGACTTGAACTCATGAAGATGAGTCTCTGTGATTCCAAGCTCAGTGCTCTACTCACTGCTCCACCTAGACCATGTCATGTAAAGAAAGATAGATTGAAGGAGCTGACAATGGCCTAGAGGAGAGAAGACTTAATGGGGGCAACATGACTTTTTGGGAGTATTTAAAGGGCTCTCTTGTACAAGAGGATTCTGCTTGGCTTCAAACAGTAGAGCTAGGGGTAATAGACAAAGTGAAGAAGCTGCGGAGAGGCAGATTTAGGCTTGATGTAAAGAAAAACTTTCAACAAAATAGAACTTTTCAAAGAGAATGCACGGCCTTAGTGGTTAATCCATTTCCCTTCATGGGAAATCTTTCAAGTGAATGCTGGGGATATTATGGAGGGAATTACTGTTTAGGTAAGAACCAGAATGGATAATAATGCACATTTACATAGTACTTTATCTTATGAAATGCTTTCCTCACAATCATTCTCTGAATTAAGAAATATAAGTATGATTTGACAGATGACAAAAGTATGACTTAGAGACATTAAGTAACCAGGTAGCTTGAAAGTACTTGAGGCAGGATTTGAACCTACAGGGGATTCAGCTTCTCACTCCACATCCCAGTGGAACCCAGTCCCATGATGGCTTTCAGATGGTGGCTGAGATCCTTTCCTACTTTGAAGTTCTACAGTTCTGAGAATTTTCAGAGGTCCTGGCCCTGTCTTTCTGTGGTCTTTCTCCACTTCAATGTAAATGAGTTTATCAGGCTCTAAAAGAAGCTCTGTGACACAGTGGATCCAAACCTGGAATCAAGAAGATTCTTCTTAAGTTCAAATCTGGCCTCAGTCACTCACTGGTTGTGTGACCCTGGACAAGTCACTTAACCCAGTTTGCCTCAGTTTCCTCACCTGCAAAATGAACTGGAGAAGGAAATTGCAAATCACTCTTTGCCAAGAAAACCCCAAATGGGGTCAGGAAGAATCAGACATTACTGAAAAAATGACTGAACAAAATAGGTCCTATATTTAGAGGGGACCTCAGAAACCACTTAGTCCAATCCCCTCATTTTACAGATGAGGAATGAGGTCAAGGGAGGTTAAGTGACTGTCCAGAGTCAGATAGCTAATAAGTATCTGTGTTAGGATTTGAACACTGGTCTTACTGACTCTAGGAACAATATAGCTCTGCCATTCTGCCTCTTAGGATCTGAGCTTAAGAATTCTGACTCTGGAGTGTCTGGGCTAGGTCCCCTCTCCTGTAAGTAGGTTTTAATTGAAAGAAGCAGTACAGATCATGAGGGTTCTGGGAACCTGGGAAGGGGAACGGGTACAGAAATGAAGAGATGGGGACATTGTGTGTCACAGTTTTGCCTTAGGCTTTCTCTGCTTCGAAACTGTTATTAAATAGCAGGGAGAAGAAGCAAATTAGCATTAGAAAAGGGCATGAGAAGGGTCAAGGGGCCCTGTTTGGCTTTCACAGCCAGTCCTGGAAAAAACACCATCAGCTCTCTGGAAACTCAAATATCTAAGTAAGCACTGACCTCTGCATGCATGGTGACTCCAGGGCAGCATTAGCTTCAAAATTCTTTGCAACTCTGCATGGTTTAAAAGCCTTTCAAAATCCTCCTGTCTCCATAGAAAGAAGCCCAGCCTACAGGCCATGGTCTTTTAAAGTAACACTGGCTCTGTAAAGCTGAACCTCTAAAGGCATGTGCCCTGAGAGGGCAGGCCTCCCAGTCAGGATTAGATCACTTTGTCCTTGAAAAACAACAACCTTGTGAGGTAGGTGGTGCAAGTCTTATCATGTCCACTTTTCAGGTGAGGAAAAAGAGCCCCCAGGAAGCAGGATTTGTCTAAGGTCAAAGAGCTAGTAAGCTTTGGGGCAGGAATTGAGATTCAGGTCACCTCACTTTAAAGCCATAACTTGCAAAAACTGTGCCTGGGTCAAATTTACTTCATTAGGGGAGCAGACCCTGGAAGAGGATGCCATAGTGATAGGATTGGGGGTGGGGATAAAGGGGGGGAGGATGGCATGGGGCAGTGGTGCTGTCACTGGAAGACCACTAGGTAAGATATGGAGCCAGGGGCTGCTGAAAGAAGGAAGTCTGCTCCTCTGGAGAGGATGTTGGCGTCTGGGGGGAGAGCCCATTAACCTCATGCTAGCTATGACTCTGGCCTGACTACAAGCACAGTTTCTTTTTCTACTATAAGCTGACCCATCAATCAGTCTTGGATCTGAATTTCTCTTTTCTAGTGTAGTGCCTGGACCACTCTCATATGTGAGATTTCCCCTTTCCATACTCCAAATTGCTCTAGGTTCAAGGTACTCTGTGAGTCAACATTCACTTAAAATACATAGCTTAGAAACCCTTACTCTGATTATTATCAGTGTACTAGAGAAGACAATTAAAAGTAAAGGAATTCAGTGAAATAACATAGTAAGAAAAGCAAACCTGAGTCGCAATCTCTCATAAATACACCATCAGTGAGAAGAGAAACACCTGCCACCAGGGAGCATACGAGTAGCAAACAAATGTGGACAGGGCAAACATATGGAGGGGAGCTCACATAGAGAATGTGTGTGGGGAACCAAGACGGCAGACTAGTAGGAAGAAGTACTGCCAAACTCTCCACAAAGATCTAGAAAATGCACCAGACAATGTCCTGATCAACAAATCTAAGAAAAACTTATTGAAAAGAAAAAACACATTTTTCTACCCAAGTTGCCATAGGAAGACAGACAGAGAAGTCTGTGGACACTGAGTGTGGGGTCTGGCTAGGTATGTGCAATGCTAAACATTCACTGCAGCGACCAATGTGATACATTAGGGCAGAAGGAGTTTCCAGACCCACCCAGAGGGGTTTGACCTTGTAATGTACTGACTGATAGCTCTGTTGCCTATTACCTAGTGACAGGCTGCAGATCCAGGGCAATCTGAGGAGGGGGACCTGTGCCTAGGGGTGGTAGTTCAGTATAAGGAGTTGTTTTGAGTCAAGGGAAGAGCAACACATCATCTCTTGAGATAGCCCATTCCAATTTGAGTTACCCTCATTATTAGTTTTTCTTTATATGAAGCCCAAGTTTTTCCTTATATCAAGTCTATTTTTTATTTTTTGTGGGCAATTGGGGTTAAGTGACTTGCCCAAGGTCACACGGCTAATTTTTGTGTTAAGTGTCTGAGGCCACATTTGAACTCAGGTCCTCCTGACTTCAGGGCTGGTGCTCTATTCACTATGCCACCTAGCCACCCCTTATATCAAGTCTAAATCTACCTCTCTGTCACCTCTCCTTATTACTCATGGTTATGATCTAATCCCCCTGTCATGTTTTTGTTTTCTAATAAAGACAACAATGATGTCTTCCCTAACTTGTCCATTCAAAATGTCCCCCAAGTCTTAAACCGGTCTTCCCTTTTCTTACCACCCTTGCTACTCTACTCTGGGTATGTTTGAGTTTGTCAGTGTCCTTCCTAAAATGTGGACATGATAACTCAGATTCCGTCTGATTAGGGCAAAATCCACAGGAACCATCACCTCTCTCCATCTGGACTCAATGCAATGCAAGGTATCATAAGCCTTTTCAACTACCATGTGTATCACCATGTTGATTCATTTTAAGCTTGTAGTCTAGTAAACCTTGACTTCCTCTTCAGCTCTCTGTCACATTAATTGTTTTCTAATCATGTCTCTGTATCTTGTACTTGAGTAAAATTGATTTCTTGAATTTAAATGTAGGAGTTGACATTTATCCCTATTAAATTTTGTTTTTATTAGATTTGCCCCATCATTAAGGCCTCTCAAGGTCTTTCATGTCCTGAAACTTTCATCCATTGTGTTAGCCATTCCTTCCAGCTTTGTTTCATCTGAAAATTTAATTTTCTTCATTCTTATCTTCATTCATATCTTTGATAACTATGATGAACTATAGGACCAAGGACAGATCCTTAGGGCTCTTCTCCAAGGTGACATCAAATCATAAATTACTAACCTTTGGACCTGGTCATTTGGGTCAATTCTGAATCCCCTTAATTGTACAATCATTTGGTCACATGTTTCCATCTTATCCACAAGAATAGCACAACCCTGCAAATTTCTTCCTTAAATCTAGGTGTTCAGCATTCTCCTGACCTGCCAGTCTAGCAGGGATAGGGATTGAACCTGTGGTTTTATTGGTATAGGAAGAGTCTGTTGACAAACTCCTTTCAATTCAGCTCAGCACTTTCTCTGCAACTTGTAGTCTTAAAGAACTGCCTAGAATATCAAAAGGTTAAGCAACTGGTCGAGAGTCACACAACCAGTATGTGTCAGAGACCAATCTAGTATTCCTATCAAAAAAGAAAATGAAGTTAGGTTGGCATGATTTTTTAAAATGCATGATATTACTGCTGAAATATTTCATTTGTATACCACCCTAATTTCTAAATATGTACTTCTCCACTCATCCACCCCACCAAACCTCCCTTTACCAAAGAACAAAAAAGAAAGAGAAAAAAATGGTTTAGCAAGACTAACCAACACATCAATGTTTCAAACTCATAGTCCTCCACCTCTGAAAAGAAAAAATGGAGGCATGACTTCTTGTCTCTTCTCCGTGGCCAATCTTGAGAATAATCTGTTTTTGATGAAACCATGACTTTTAGTGATTACCAAAGCCCCATAAACAAGTCATCCTTATAATATATGGTAAATTTTTTTTTTCAAGAATCAATAAGCTCAGGGTATCTAGGTAGCACAGAGAATAGAGCACCCACCCTGGAGTCAGGAGGACCTGAGTTCAAATCCACCTTCAGACACTTGACACTTACTAGTTGTGTGATCCTGGGCAAGTCACTTAACCTTGATTGCCACACACACACACACACACACCCAACAAGCTCCTTGGGTTCTAGTAGATGTAGCTCATCTGAACCCTGTGACTTGAACTCATTAAGGGAAATTAGGTGCTCCCTTACCACTTCTTCATTTATTTTGGATTTCAGTTTTATTTTTTTTATTGTATCTATCTTTCTCAGTCCAAAGATCATCCACTTTAGCAGAAAAACACAGGAGCTAAATAAAAATTGAATAGTTCTCCCTTCTTCCTGTTTTCCATTGTTATTTTTTCATCCACTTGTCCGCAGTCTTATCCTTCTTTGATCACCTTCTTTCTTACTCCTGTATATTTTAAAACTCTTTTTATTGTCCTTAACATGCATCATAAGCTTCAGTCATTATGAGTTTCAGGGACCCTAACAGTGTTCTTAGAATTCCATCCCACTCGTTGGGTTAATCCTCCATCTTGCTTCCATCTTTTTTATATGTTTAAAATCTAGGTTGGTCAGTGAGTTCCCTATACATCCATCATGGTCTCTGTAAAAAATTCCCTCTCCTTTTTTTTCTGATTGTAATAATGAGCATATGTGTGTGTGTGTGTGTGTGCGCGCATGCATGTGCCCGCATGCCCACCAGCCCTCCCTACCATCATCATTCTTAAAATATTTCCTTGGTCGCCTGACTCAATTCTCAGTTCAATTCAATTCAACTTAACAAGCAATTGTTCAACACCTTTTATATGAAAGACACTGCCCTAAGTGCTTGGGATATAAAACAAAAACAGAATGGAACAGTCCTTCCTCTCTCAAAGAAATAACTCACATCCTTGGCTCTTTCTTAGATGCAGCCTCCCCTTAGTATGGAGAAAAGGACTGAGATGATCTACTGGGGGAACACTTGATTGATAGAGATTGTAGTTACTGTTCTTGTGGATTTTTTAGCAAGGCACTAGAACTCTTGGTAGGAAAAAAGAAGGAAGTTTGTAGACCACTAAGCTACAGTCAAAACCAGTAAAGTCAAAATCAGAAGATGAGATGAAATCAGTCTTTAATGTCTAAAGCTGAGCCAGAAGCTAGCGTAAACAGATAGAAGTAGGATTTAGAAAATACAGAAAATCAAAGGTAAGATGAAATCACAGTTGTCAGAAAAATAGTTTAGGTGTGAGAGAAGCCCTAAAGCTTTTAGAGGGAGCACTTAGCATGTGACATGCCAATAGATGCAAACTGGTGTGTTAGAGCTGGGATCTGAAAAGGAAAATCCAACTCAGATGATAAAGATGGAAAAATATGTATGGAGGAGAGGCAGCTATTCTGGATTTGTTCCATTATGAAAGAGTCCTGATTATTATTGTCATGGTCTGGAGGCAGGGGACTGCCTGTGGTACAAGAGGATATCATTTAACATGGCATCTGGTCATGGAATTCTGGGAATTATCAGATGCAGATTCACCCTTTTCTGTCTTGCTCAGATTACATTCCCTTTTACATTGGGTTCTTAGGTGTTTTGCAAATGAATCTTAGGGTTAGTCTTTCCACAAGGAGGCAAAGTGGACTAAGGTGATAGTGCAATGGCCATGTGATCCTGGGGTCTATCTGAGTAAGGAGGTGGTCCCCACAAACATGGTGGTAGGAGGGCATCAGTGACTGTGGCAGATCTGAGAGGACCCACCACATTTTATCCAGTCTTTCAACCCATCCCAACCAAAACACTTACCAGATGTTCCCAGGACTTGGCATGACTTCAGTCAGCAGATCCAGTGACTTTGCTTCCCCACCTGCAAGAGAGCATAACCACAACCCTGACCTTTCCCTCCCCAGTCCTTTGATCTCCTCCTAAGTACACAGCAGCTGCATTCTTAGGGGGCCACCAGAGTGCTTGAGGCAATCAATTCCACTTGTTCTACAACTTTTAGTCATTGGGTGACCAATTAAATTCAATAAGCCTTGATTAGGCACCTAGGATATGCAAGGTGCTGTGTGCTAGGCAGTGATGAAAAGGAAACAGTTCTTGTTCTTGAGGAGCATGCATTCTATTAAGAAACAACATGTGCACAATTAATACAAAATATATACAAAATAAATATAAAGTAATTTTCATTCAGGTATAGAGAAGTACTAACATCTGGCGGAAACAAGAAGTGCCTCTTGGAATCCAGTCTTAAAGGGAGCTAGGGCTTCTAAGAAGTATAGGTAAGGGGGAGAGCATTCCAGGCATGGGGACAATGGAAGGTAGAATGTTGTGTACTGGTGTAGCCTATCCTTGGTTCTACCCAGAGGGGAAATGACACAGGGACTTGGGAGCATGGTATGTGATCCAATGGCCAAAGTGGGCTCCTACCCAAGATTCTTCAAGTCTTTGGCATACTGCCTCTGACCTTGGGCATGAAGGGAGCTTGTGGGAAGCAAAAGCAGGAAGCAATTACAAGCAAACAGATGTGAGGGAGGAACTGTGGAGAGAGAGTGGAAGAGATCTATGTATTTTAGAGAATATAGAAGTAAATCAAAATTTCTTGAGTAGGGGAATGACCATGATCAGACCTATGCTTTAGTTAATGTGTGACAGCTGTGCAGGTGACAGATTGGAGAGGGGAGAGGCTTCTAGCAAAGAGACCAATTAAGAGACCATGCAAATAGTCCAGCAGAGAGATAATGAGGGATTGAATCAGAGTGATGGCCATGTGAGTAGACAGGAAGCAATGTGGATGTAGAGAACTGACAAGACTCAGAAACTGATTGGATCTGGGAGGTAAGGAAAAGAAGAGTCCAAAGGCAGATTCTGCAAACCTGGATGACTGACAATATGGTGGTGCCCTTGACAGAAATAAGGGAGAAAGGACGGTGCATTTAGGAGGAAAGATAAAAGATTTCTGTTTCACACATGTTGTTTGAGATGCCTATAAGACATCTAGCTATAAATGTCCAGTTGGTGATGATGCAGATTGAACCTTAGGAAATATAGATTTGGTAGTTATCTGCATAGAGATAATAATTGAACCTATAGAAGGAGAGAGAGAGAGAGAGAGAGAGAGAGAGAGAGAGAGAGAGAGAGAGAGAGAGAGACAGAGAGACAGAGAGACAGAGAGAGAGAGA
>NW_027187460.1:64804391-64821399 GCF_028583685.1 Petaurus breviceps papuanus | reverse complement strand
AGAGAGAGAGAGAGACAGAGACAGAGACAGAGAGACAGAGAGAAAGAGACAGAGAAAGAGAGAGAGACAGAGACAGAGACAGAGAGAGAGAGAGACAGAGACAGAGACAGAGACAGAGACAGAGAGACAGAGAGACAGAGAGAGAGAGAGAGCTGAGAGAGAGAAAGAGACAGAGGCAGAGTGACAGATAAGAAGGCTTAGGACAGAGCTGTAGGGTATATCCATACATGGGAGAGAAAATGAAGATCCTGCAAAGACAGAGAAGGAGAAACCAATAAGTAGGAAGAGAAACACAGAAGAACAGTCCCAAAACCTCAGGGAGAAAAGAGTATCCAGGAGGAGGGCATGGTCAACAGTATCAGAGATTGCAGAGAAATCAAGAAAGTTGAGAGAAATTCAAAGAAACCTTTGATTTTAGCAATAAAGAGCTCATTGACAACATTGGACAGATGAGTTTCAGTCACATTATGGGGTTGGAATTCAATTCCATAGATCATAAGGGATTTGAGAAATGAATTGGAGGTGAGAAAATGGAGGTGATAAATGGAAACAACTTTTTTTCTAGGAGTTATACTATGAAAGAGAAGAGAGATACAGGATGATAGGGATGATAGTTTGAGGAGATGATAGGTCAAGTGAAGTATTTTGAAGGACAGAGTAGGTCTGGGCATGATTTCAGCAATGATAAAGAAAGATTGAAATTTAGGGAGAAGATATAATTGAAGGAGAAATCTCCCAGAGTGGGCAAGAGAGGTTGAAACCAAGGGCATAAGTAGTGGGGGTTGATTTTAGTCAGGAGAAGGAACAAATCTTCCTTAGAGATTGGAACAAAGGTAAAGGGAATGGGATACTGCTGAGTAGATAGGAAACATAAAATTGGGGAAATAAAGGGAACTCATGATTGATGGTCACAATTTTGCCAGTTAAGCACAAGGCAAGGTCTTCTGCTGTGAGGGAGGCTTGTGGGAGAGGCGCATGGGAGAGAAGAGAAGATTTGGAATAGATGTTGTAGGGAATCAATAATGTCAACTAGGGAAAGGTAATAGTATACTAGCATTGTGTCCTGCATTTGGATTTTAAAAATCAGCATAAGTACAGGTTTGAGGGAGGAAGCTTAATTAGATAATAGCTCATATGAAAAACAGATCTAGGAATTTTAGTGGACCACAAGCTCCTCATGAGTCTGTTATTTGCTGTCTGACATGACAGTAAAACAAACTAAAAAACTAACCCAATATAATCTTAGGGTGTATTACTAGAAGTATAATGTTCAGAATGAGAGAAAAGATACCAGGTCTTTACTAGGCACAACGAGATTATTTTGCTCAGTTCTGGACAAAGTCTGTGACACATTGGAGACCATATCTAAGTTAGTGCACATCCAACTGCATGGTGAAGGGACCTAAGACGATGCCATATGAGGTTGAAAGAATGGGGCATGTTTAGCTTGGGGAAGAGAAGACTTAGCAGAGATATGGCAGCTGTCTTTAAACATTTCTATGACTATCACGAGGGAACTAGACTAGGTTTGTTCTGCTTGACTCTGGAGGATGTTTAAGCAAGGAAGATATCTCTTTGTATGAAAAAATTTCCTAGCAATTAGACCTGTCCAAATGTGGAACAGATTGCTTCAGGAAGAAGTGAGTTCCCCTTTCCTAGAGGTTCTCAAGTAAAGACTGAGTGACTACTTGACTGTTTTAGAGAGGATTTACATACAGGTATGGGGTGAACATTTCCATAGTGAGTTTCCTATCACTGGTGGTCTTCAGATGGAGGATGGATCACTGAGGGTCAGGTGCCCTTGTTTTAAGTGAATTCATGTTCAGAGAGTCATTGGACCAGATGAAGTCTAAGTTTCCTTCCAACTTTGAGAGTTTGTGTTTTAAGGCAGGTCATCACCTCTGAAGAGACAGGCAGAAATTTGAGCTCCAGATCCCAGCCTCTGCACTCCTGTTAGAGTTCAGGCTTTGCCTTAGAAATTGCCCCTACACTGCACATTTGATTGTCAGAGAAGAACATTGGTACAGCCCCAGGGAGCCCTAGTCACTTGGCTCCTGAGTGATACCTGCCACTGGGACCAGAAGGAGGTGGTGGTATTCTGTAGGCATCTTGGTCTACCTATAATGGCACATGGTATGCTGAAGAATAGAGCGCACACATCCTTTGGTCTAGCCAAAGCAGTCTCGTTGCTGTTCCTTACCTATTCCATCACTATCACCCTTGTACAGACATCCCCCATGCTTGGAACATACTTCCTCCTCCCTTAGGATACATGCCCTGTCTTTTAGAATCCCTAGTTTTCTTTAAAAGCTTAGCTTAAAATTCCATTTCCCAAGTTAAGATCTTTCCTGATTCCTTCCTTTTCACCCCCAGCTATCAGTGCCTCCCACACCAAAGTTACTTTGCATTGACTTAGGACATATTTTCTATATATGTATACACATCTCCCCCTTAGAACATAAGCTCTTTGAGAATGGGGCCTATGTTGTTTTTATTTTTGTAGCTCAAGCACCTAGCATGCAGTAGTCACATAATAAATTTGATGAACAAATATAGTTTTCAGGTAGGCCATGGAACTTAGGGGTTAATGACTGAAGGGGCCTCCTACCCTTATAGGCAAGGCTTGGGCTGTTGGCTTCAGAAACTCCTAAAAGGAAAAATAAACTCAGGAAAGTATGCTAAACTCAAAGTCAGCTTGGCATCCCATGAACAAAGTGATCTGTTTTCATAGCTTCCTTAAACATCATCAGTAGATACTAAGCACTATTTGACCTCCAGGGAGTAATTAGCCTAAAACAATTACTAGCAGATTTCTTTTCAGGCTCAGTAGCCCTAGATAAAGTAATCACATTCACCCCAACCTCCTCTTCTATTATTATTCTTATTCCAAGGCAGCCAAAAGCTGTAGAAACACACACTAGGCCCCTGAAATGCCTTGAATGCTTCTGTGGCCTTCTCTGTTTGAGTAGAGTGACCTAAGGGGCAGCTTCTCAAACGTTAGGAACATTGTAAGGTCTTGTTTAAAAGTGCCTTGGGAGACACGGGGACACTCTCACCCTAAAGGCTTCTTTCTCCTCAGTTTTGCCAGATTCTCAGGTTCCTAGGCCTTTCCTAACAGGGCAGTGACCACAAGCTCATGGGTCCTGATAGGTCTCAATAGCCCTCTTAGTGTTGGCCTCTAATCAAGATAACTACTTAATTCTCAGAGTGAACATTGTACCTCCTACCAATTTTGGAAGGAAACTATTATCTCATTTGATCCTCACGACAATCCTGGGAGATAGGTGTTGTTATTAACCCTATTTTAAAGTTGAGGAAACTAAGGCATATAGGCATTAAATGATTTCCCAGGGCCACAAAGCTAGTGAGTGTTTGAAGCTGGATTTGAACTCAGATCTTCCTGACAATGGTCCTGGTGCTCTATCCAGTGTGCCACCTTGCTACCTCTGTGAATGAAGCGGATTATTATGATGCCATAAGAAATGATGACTAGAAAGAACTCAGAGAAACAAGGGAAGACTTGTATGAACTGATTCAAGTGAAGCAAGTACAACCAGGCAATTATATGTAATAACTACACAAAGTAAATTAAAAAAAAAAGAATCCTATGTGGTTATAATGACTAAACTTGGTTCTGGAATTAAGATGAGAACATGTACTTCCCTGCCCTTCTTTGTAGAAGTGGGGGTGGGGGCACTGAATCTACTGTTAAACTTGGTTGAAGGGTTGGATTGCTTTGCTCAGCTGATTTATCTTCTTTCTTTTTTTTTCCTTTTGTTATAAGAATAGCTCCCTAGGTAGGGGAGGGAGAAGTCAGTTAGTAAAAAAAAAAAAATTAATAGCATTTACTATATGCCAGGCACTAAGACAAAAGAGTCTCCACTCTCAAGGAGCTCCCAGTCTAATGGGGGAGGCAGCATGAAAACTGTGTACAAGGATAATAGAGAAAATTAACATAAGGAAAGCACCAGCATTAAGGGCCTTGGAAAGGCTTCTTGTGGAAGGCAGGGTTCTAGCTGAGACTTCAAGGAGGCCAGGTAAACTGGGAAGTGGAGGTGAGCTGGGAGAGTTCCAGACATTCCAAGCATGGAGAAGGCAGCTAGTGAAAATGGATGGAGTCAGAAGATGGAGAATCCTCTTCAAGGAATAACAAGGAGGACAATACTACTAGATCACAGAGTAGATGGTGTAAGAATGGAAGGCATAGGAAGACTGGACAAGTAGGAATGTAAAGGTTATGAAAGGCTTTAAAAAACAGAGGATTTCATTTTTGATCTTGGAAGTGATAAGAAGCCACTAGAATTTATTGGATGGGGGAGGGGTGGTAGACAGGAGTGACATGGTCAGACCTCCTATTTAGGAAGTGTAATTTGGTAGCTGAGTGTAGGATGAACTGGAATGGGAAGAGGCTTGGGGAAGGGAATATTTGGAAATAAAGGTGATGTAAAAATGAAAGCAAAAACCCACAAGAAATGATTTTTTTTTAAAAATTTGAGGTTCATATTTGCTTCAATAATTCAAAGATGTATGATTTCATATATGTGGATATTCCCTCCATTGATACAGATTTCCCCTCTTGGCCTTAGTATATCATCTTCATGACCACATGGTATTTGACCTGCTGGTGAAGGATGTAGCCGGTTTGGTCTTTAGATTACAGACAAATAGTCCATCAATAGCCTTAGAGAATTTGGGATCACTTCTGTGTCTGAAAAGTGGCACTGGGAGAATGCTTTAATGGAATGTACCCAAGGTACATTCAGGACAGTTAGATGGCTTAGTGGATAGAGCACTGGGCTCTCAAGAAGACCTGAGTTCAAATCAGACATTTACTAGCTATGTGACCCTGGGCAAGTCACTTAATCTCAGTTTGCCTTAATCCACTGGAGAAAGAAATAGCAAACCACTCCAGTATCTTTGCCAAGAAAACCCCACAGAAAATATATTTACATGATTGCACATGTATAACCTACATCAGATTGCTTGCTGTCTTGGCAAGGGGGGGACAGGAGGAAGGGAGAAAAAATTTGAAACTCAAAATCTCATAAAAAATGAACATTAAAACTATCTTTACATGTAACTAGAAAAAATAAAATACTATCTACAAACAAAAGAAAAGAAAAAAAAACTCCACAGACAGTATGGTCCATGGGGTCACTAGGAGTCAGACATGACCGAACAATAACAACCAAGTAGAACCTCCAAAGGAACAGACAAAGGTTCAGATTTCCTGTTAATTTATTTAATCATGGAAATTGCTGATTGTTGTCCTCTTGCAAAGTCCACAAATGTAACCTGTGCCCCCAGACCTCAAGATCTGGATCTATATACATGAAGTTCAATCTTGGATCCTTCTCAAAAATTTCTCTCTCTAACTCATGCTTCCACTAAAGATATCCCTTGGGAACCTCAGAATTTGGCTCATTTGAGAATGTCAGAATATAATGTCTAGGTCCCAAGAGATGTAAGTAAAAGGGCCTAGCTCCCATGTAAGCACTCATAATGACAATTTGTACCAGACACGTGACAGCTTTTATTTCACTCCACAGAATTAAATCAACACACACACACACACACACACACACACACACACACGACTTACAAAAACCCATAAACATGCAAAGATGTTCCTCCTTCCCTCTGGTGACTCGTGCCTTCCTGCAGAAGGAACCCTGTGATTGAGACTCACCCACTCTGCCTACCTATCCCCCAGAATAGAAACACAACTGGAGTTTCAAAGAGGCAATCCTTTTCCCATTGAAATGGCACATCCAAGTAACTCATGATAGTGAGAAGTCAAGGTCCAAGTTTGTTCCCTCACACCATACCTTTGCTTTTTGTCATTCCTCCAGCTCTGTGGGAGTTAATGTCCAGGAATTACCCCTTTTCTCCAAGAGAGACTACCCAGGAACCCCCCCTTAGAAGACTGAGTCCAGAAAATTTTGACATCTTCCTTCATTGTTTCTTCGGCCATATGTCTCTGTCTTTTTCTAACAAGTGATTCTTTCTTGGGAACTCCTGGGAGTTTCTGCAACTGCCTCTCTGTGGTTGCCCTTTCTGGGGCTTGGAGCAGGGGGATATGTCTGGAGAGAGCTCCATGGATGAGTAGATTCTCACAGATAAGCAGCTAGGTGGCATAGTGGATAGAGCACTGAATTTAAGAGTCAGAAAGACCTATCTACTTTGTCCATCTTCTCACTACACTAGCCTGCCTCTCACATAGGAGACATCCAATCAATGTCTGTTAAACATCCAGTTCATATTGGTTATCTAAGGGTGGAACACAGTGAAAAGAGGCTAAATAATGACTTCTATTGGCGAGACTTGGAGTTAGGAGATCTGTTGTTCTATTTCAGGTTCTACCAATGACTCACTCTGTTATTGGATAATTCATTTAGTATCTCTGCAGTTCCTTGATCATACAAATATGGGATTTGGAAGAAACCTCAGAATTTTACAAGTTCAGTCACTACCTGAATAGTAATGCCCTCTACATCATTCAAATAAGTGCTCCTTTTAAAGACCTCCAAAGAGTGAACTCACTACCCTGCCAATTCCATTTTTAGACTCTTCTAATTATTAGGACAGTTTCCCTTATATTGAGCCAATTCTGTCTTTCTTTGGCTTCCATCCACTGGTACTAGTACTGCCCTTTGGGGCCAAATGGAATAAGTCTAATTTCTCTTCCATTTCAGTAAAATACCTTCTCTTCCCTGTTGCCAAAAGGATGAGGTCAAGATAACTGCTGTAGTAATAGCAATAATAATATTTGTATATGGCTAACATCTATATAATGCTTCAAGGTTTATAAAACTCTTTGTAAAATTATCTCAATTGTTCCCTAAAGCAACCCTGTGAGCTATATGGTATTATTATCCCCATTTTACAGGTAAGGAAACCAAAGCAGACAGAGGATAAATGACTTGCCCAGGGTCAAGTAAGTCAACTAGTAAGTGTCTGAGGCCAGATTTGAACTCAGGTCTTCCCAATTCCTAATCCAGTATTCAATCTATTATGATACCTAGCTATTTACAATTAATACTGAAGTCCTTTGAGATAATTGGAATACAAGTATCAGGTTTGGTTACAATACTTTTACTCGTGATTGGTGTCATCTATTATTAATAATGTGTAATTTTCTTCTCTTTTTAAGGGACGTGTTTCTTTCCTGGTCTCAAGGGTCATGCTCCCAAGCATGTAATGAAAAAAAAAAGGAAGTTCCCCATGCCTCAGGTGTCCATTCTGCCTCACAATCTGTATGTAGCCTCTAAGCCAAAATTAAAGTTTCCTGTGCTAATGAATTTTGCATGCTGCAGAACGGAGAAGGTGTAACAGTAGGAATGTACTGTAGGAGCAGTTGGAGGTTAGAAGGGTAACCTATGGAGAAAAATCTTCCTCTTTGATCGCTTCTTGGACCCTATATTTCTCTGAGCAGCAAGGATCAAGTCACATCAACTCACATCCTAGTACTATTTTCTCCCCAGAAGCTTGAAAGGCAATTTGATCATTAATCCCATTTGTTTGTCTTCTGCCTAGTACCACATGGCTGGTCTGGTGGGGGTGGGGTGGGAAGAGATGCCATGAAACCTGAAATACGGAAGCTATTCCTAACTGATGTGGGTGAATTTCTAGGACAGTAATCTAATTTGCAAACAGATATTCCAAGATTCAGGAGAGAGCCTCTTCTCAAGGTGTTGGGTTTCAAGGTACGAATGGGATCTGACATTCTGGTCACCAGCCTTGCCTCAACAATAAAGGGAAAAGTAGAAGATCTCCGGACAAGAATTACTGCAGAACCAGAGGGCTGGTTATCAGATCTTCAAAGAAATTCTTCAAGAGCACCCTGAAATGCACCTGGTAAAACTCTAGCAACACAGGGACAATAGGTAGACAGGATGATAAACAAAGTGATGGTCAGACAGACCTGGTACAGATATAATCTAAAAAACCAATAGGTTTAAATGCTGGCAAGACAGCAAACTGAGAGGTAGTCTAGCAGAGTTCTCACCTCACAGCCTCTAATAACTGAGAAGAATGTTCCTCAGTGTAGCCGGAATAGCAATGACAAGAGTAAAATGGAAAAAATCCACCATGAGGTAATTCTTAGAGAAAAAACAATGGGGGGCACAGAGAATAGAGCACCAGCCCTGGAGTCAGGAGGACCTGAGTTCAAATATGGCCTCAGACACTTAACACAAAACTAGCTGTGTGACCTTGGGCAAGTCACTTAACCCCAATTGCCCCTCCAAAAAAAGCAAAAAAAAAAAAAAAGAAATAACTGAAGACCAGCTCTAAGCTTAGCGTTCCCACCCCCACCTTCCCCAGAAAACTGTCATTCTGGATGGACAAAAGACTCAGGCTAAAATCATCTCTTGGAGTTAACTCCCTGGCAATGTCCTGCTCCCAGGATGACTTGAGATCTTTGAATCAGATCAACCATGAGTTTAAAGAAGAAGGAAATAGAGTAATATAGAGAGTCTGGGAGAGAAGATTATGGAGGAGGAGTGGTGTAAAAGTACAGTACTGGTTACAGCTATCTGATACTGTACAGGAGGAAAGGGGCAGCCAGTAAAAGGAACGAAAGAAAATTGATGAAGAGACCCAACTGCAAAGATTTTTCGGCATTTCCCCTCTTCAGTGTTGCCAGAGACTATCCTCCAACTCCTTCACAAATACTGAGGTTGTTAGAATTCAGAAAAGAGGTACTAAGAAAGCTAGAGAAGATGCTCTATTATGGCGGCACTGTCCCTGCAGCGTTCCAACAGATCATACTTATCCCTAGAGGGCCACAGATCTCATCTGACTGGTGGGATGAGAGAATAGGCTATAGGCTACCTGGGGGTAGAGTAGGAGTATAAGAACACTAGGGTTACTGCACAGAAAGTATTGATGGTGAGAATCATGTTTATGGCAAAGATAACCATAGAAAATCAGCAGAATGATTGACAGACACAGATAAAAGCTGAGTAAGGAAATCTGCAAATAATTGAAGAACCATTTCAATGAATATTTCACAACAAAGGAAAGAGGCAAATATTGCCTGAGGAAGACAAAAGTATCACAACAAATTCCGTGAAGCTTCCCTAAATGACAGTGGAACAACTTTAAGAAGAGAGGTTGTTCTCTGATCAATGCAATAACCAGAGGACTGATGATGAAGAATGCTCCCCACCTACTGTCAGAGACATGATTGTAATGGTGTAGAATGAGACTCATTTTTGGAAATCGCCAACATGGGAATTTGTTCTGCTTGACAATATATATTTGCTATAAGAGTTTGATTTTCTTCCCTCCCTGTTCCCCTTCCCCTCAATTGTGGACTGGGGGTGGGGGAAGGGGAAAGAAGGAAGCTGAAAGACAGAGAATAAATTTTTATTAACTGAAAATATTTTTCAAAAGAACAAGAGGTCATAACCTGAGGTCTGTCTGTTTTTTAAAAACCTGTTTTTTAAAAAAAAAAACATTTGGAGACTATTTCAATAGAATTGTTTTCCTTTATGATTCTACATGTTTTATTTTATGCATTTAAAAATATTGTGCTGGGAAGGGGCTTATAGACTTTGTCAGACTGCCAAAGTGACCCATGACACAAAAAGGTTAAGAACCCTTGGCTTAGAAGTGTAATCAAAGAATTGAGTGAAAATATCAAAGGAATAAAGACAGAAAATAAAATACTTTTTAAACAATTGTATTTTTTCCAATTACTTGTAAAGAAAGTTTTCAACATTCCCTTTTATAAGATTTTGAGTTACAAACTTTTTTCTCTCTCCCTTTCCCCTCCTCAAGATGTCAAGCAATATAATATAGGTCATACATGTACAATCATGTTAAACATATTTCCACATTAGTCACATTGTGAAAGAAGAATCAGAACAAAAGGGAAAAACCAAGAGAAAGAAAAAACAAACCAAAAAGTGGTAAAAAACAACAACAACAACAACAACAAAATAGTATGCTTTAATCTGCATTCAGAATCCATGGTTCTTTCTCTTGATGAGGATAGTATTTTCCATCATGAGTCTTTTGGAATTGTTCTAGGTCATTGTATTGCTGAGAAGAGTCATGTCTATCAAAATTGGCCATCACACAATGTTGCTGTTGCTGTGTGCAATGTTCTTCTGCTTCTGCTCACTTCACTCAGCATCAGTTCATGTAAGTCTTTCCAGGTTTTTCAGAAATCTGCCTGCAAATCATTTCTTATAGCACAATAATATTCCATCATATTCATATGCCACAACTTGTTTGACCATTTCCCAGTTGATGGACATCCCCTCCATTTCCATTTCTTTGCCACTACAGAAAGAGCTGCTAGAGGTATTTTTGTACATGTGTATCCTTTCCTCTTTTTTATGATCTCTTTGGAATATAGACCTAGAAGTGGTATCACTGGATCAAGGGACATGCACAATTTTATAGCTCTTTAAGCATAGTTCCAAATTGCTCTCCAGAATGGTTGAATCAGTTCACAACTCCACCAACAATATATTAGTGTTCCAATTTTCCCACATCTTTTCCAACACCCATCAAGAAAATAAAATTCTCAAGGAAAAAATAAACAAGTCTGATAGAAGTCAAGAATTTAGAACAAAATACAGAGACCTTAATCAAATCAGTAGATTCTCTGAGAAAGAAAACAGTAGAAATGTAATACAAAATATAGAGACAGAAGGAAAAATAATTGAACAAAATAAAAAAGACAACAGTCTTGGAAGAGCATATGAGAGTTATAGAAGATAAGAAAACTGAACTTAATGATAGAATATGAATAGAGCATTTAAGACTATAAGTCTTTAGAAGAAAATTATGGAAAAAATACTGGCAAACTACACCTGAAGAGATGAATAGAAAGATTTCTCAGAAATATTGGAAATGATAGCAAAGTAGATATCAAGAACCCATAGAACACCAACAAAAAGAAACCCTAAGCTTACTTTGCCATGAAGCATATTTCCCCTTCACATTTCAACATTAAACAATAAAACTTTTATGCCCTGAGGGGGAAAAAGAACTTTTCATATTACAAAATAATCAGTGTAGCCTAGAATAACTCATTATTTATAAGATTTTTAAAAAAAGTGGAATGTGATATTTTTTAAAGCAAAAAAAGATAGATTGTTATCCAAAATAACACAGCATGTGATACTGAACTTGAGCCTCAAAGAAAATAATTGGACTTTCAGCAAAAGGGTGGAATTTAAGCCATTCTTTCAAAAGTTCCCAGAAGTGAGTAAAGTATTGAATATACAAAATAACTAAAATAAAGAAGAGAGTTAAACAATTCCAGGAAACAATGAAACACTAAGAAAGAAATGTTTCCATGTGGTTATGGATAGATAAGACTGGGAATGGGGAGGGCGAGAGGTTTTTTGTTTTTTTTTTAATTTTCTCAAAAACAATAACAACAGCAATAATAAAAGTTTCATGCATTTTCTGAGAGGCTTGAGAAAGCAAAGAGAGCATTCTTGCACTTAAGAATCCACAAAAGCAAATTATATGGGAATAGGAGGAAGAAATAAATAAATATTAAAGGGGAAGCTCTTTTCCCCTTATTAGTAAATCAGTATTTAGGTAATGGGATAATAATCAGTTAATCAATTATTTGACAGGTACCTACTATGTGCCAGGCTAAGTGTTTGGGGATATAAAGACAAGAATGAAAGTCTCTGACCTCAAAAACAAAGTCTATAAGGAAGAAAATGACCATATATAAGTATATATAAATATATACAAATTGAGTCTGTCATAATATATATTTTTTTGCGGGGGGGTGGTGGGGAGGAAGGTACTAGCATTTGGAGGGTTCAGGAAAGGCTTCATGTAGAAAGTGGTATTTGAGCTAAGGTTTGAAACTAGGACTTATAAGAGTCAAAGGGAAGAAGAAAGTACATTTCAGGTATAGAGTATAAAATGAATGCAAAGGTATAGGATGAGGATCAAGAGAGCAAGTTTAGCTGAACCAAAAAATGCATCAAAGTAAGTAATGCATAAGATTAGAAAAGTTGAGCTAGATTGTGAAGGGCTCCAATTTTGAGAACACTGAAAGCTTGGAGGTCTCTTTCCTGTTCCTAAGATCCTGGAATAATACAATATTCAATATCAGAAGAAAGCAGCTGCAAGACCAGACTAGACTTTCCCTACAGAAGTGCCACAGAGTCCAGACCTAACATCAAGTTTGAAGTCAAGAAGCAGGCTAGAAGAATGGGGGTAAAAAGCATGCCACCAAAATGAGCTATTATAGTGTCAGGGACACTCAAGACACAAATGTGGAAAAGAATGATCCCAAAACATTTATAAACATTGACTCAGAGAAAAATACTAGTTGGGCACAAACTCAAGTAGAATTCCTGGAAGAAATGAAGCAAGAGTTAGGGGCAAAAAGAGTTAAAATATTTTTATAAAAGGAATGAGAGCACTTGAGAGAAATGCTGGAAAAGAAATAAAAGCTCTTGAAGAAAGAATTGGAAAGGGAATGAAAAGTTTGGCACAAGATATACAAAACCTTGCCCAAGCAACAAATTCCTTAAAAATTATACTACATCCAATAGAAACTAATGACTGCATGAGGCAACAAGAAATATTAAAAGAAAACTAAAAGGCTGAAAAAAAGATAAGGTGTGATAGAAAAAATAAACTGGCCTAGAAAACTGATCAAAAAGAAAAAATTAAGAATCATTAGACTATCTGAACACTATAACCAAAAAAATGTCCTGGACATTATGTTTCATCTTAAAAGAAAACTGCCCAGATCTCTTTGAACCAGAGGGCAAAGTAGAAATAGAATATACTTATCACCTTCTGGAAGATACCCCAAAACAAATATTCCAAGAACCTCATAGCCAAATCCAGAGCATCTAGGTCAAAGAAAAAGTACTGCAAGTAACCAGAAAGAATTCAAGTACTGAGGAGTCACAGTTAGGATGATACGTAATTTAGCAATTACCACTATAAAGCAGCAGATATGATTAATAAAAAACCTGAGACAGAGTTTCTGGGTAATGAGTAATCAATTTATTAATTAGCTTAGTTAGTTGTTCTGTTATGTCTTGATGGTTTTAAGAAAAAAATGGAAATAGAAGTGAAGGGGAAAACACTGGGAGGGATGGGGAAAAAAGGTTAGAGAAATTATCTCATAATAAAGATATATCAGACATGTATACACATAAGAAGGAGGGAATGGGAGGATGTAAAGCCAAGCACAAGCAGCTTTCCAGAGGACTGCTGCTGTGAACAGCTTCAAGGTTCTGATTACACAGTATAGTGAACTCTCTATTCAGCAGTAAATTAGTTCAAATCAAAGTACAGCCTTTCACTATGACATAATAACATCACTAAAGTGGCCACATAGTTTTCACCAAATTAGTCACATAGTTTTAAACAAAGTACATTCATTTAGTAAGTCCTTAATTCAATCATCCTTAAGGAGGCACAAAGTATTTAAGGGACACAAAGTACAAAGGCCAAAGTTCTCCACCCCTAGGTCACAGTAAATCATAATCTCAGTCAGTACACAGTATCCAAGTAAAGTCTTCTTTCATCTTGACTTGAGGCTGGCTCTCAGCTTCCATGGTTCCTCTTCCATGGTCCCAGCTCCATCTGTCACTTGGGTTCAAAGGTAGGCAGCTCCCAGTTCCTTGTTCAGTTCTTTGTCCAATTCCCATTCCATATTGAAGCTCACAGTGTCCAGTCCACCTCAAGTCCTTCACAGTTCCTGTTTCTGGGAAGACAAAGCTTAAAAGAGCCACAATAATATTCATACACATTGCCGGCACCATCATCAATTCACTATCTGCCTATGAAAGCAATTCAGACCCATCAACAAGGTCTGAGAACTCATCACAAATCATCAACATAGAAATCAACAAAGACCCACAAACAAGGTCCAAGAGGTCAATACAAATCACCAGTAAAGTCCCAGGACTTCCAAAACCCTTCTCCAGGACTTCTGTAAACAGACAACCAGAAAGTCCTCTTTTAGGGCTTCCAGTAAGGTCCCAGGGCTTCTGTACAAAGTATCACAAACAAACATCAACACAGGCAGAACAGACAAATAGAATGCCGGGATACCACAAGTTTTCTCCTTCTCAACTCTGCCACCACAAGAGCTCTCTTCTCAGTTCTGCTGTCTCCAGCCTGGGCCTCTCCTTTTATGTGGTCATTAGCTTCACCCCAGAAGTTCACAAGTTCTAGGGTTCACAAGTTGTGGGGTTCACATGTTCTGTTTCTTAACAGACTTGATACAAGGCTCAAAAGAAACTTGAACTGAAACAAGGTGTTAATTCAATAGCTGAAACAATGTGTGAATTACTTCTGTGCTTGGAATTAGAGAAGAGTGACTGACACTTGAACCTCACTTTCATTTGAACTGATCAAAAGAAGGAAAAACACATATAGAGATGCATGCAGAAATATACCTCACTCAACAATGTAATAGGAGTGAAAGGGGAGAAGTAAGGGAGGGGTTATTAGAAGAAGGAGGGTAACTTAAGGGAGGAACTAGTCCTATGCAAAACAAATTCTAAAAATGCACAAAGGTATTTCTAGGTCTTTTTGAAGGGGCAAAGAATGGGAATCTGAAGGGGGTATCTATGAACTGGAAAATGGATGAACAAATTGTGGTAGATAAATATGAAGGAATACTATTGTGTTGAATTCTTAAGAGGTTAGGGCAAGAGTGGGGAACCTGTGACCTCAAGGCCACATTTGGCACTCTAGGTCCCCAAGTACAGCCCTTTAACTGAATCCAAACTTCACAGAAAAAATACCCTTAAATAAAAGAATTTGTTCTGTGAAGTTTGGATTCAGTCAAATGGCCTCACTTGAGGATCTAGAGGGCCACAAGTAGCCTAGAGGCTGCAGGTTCCCCATTCCTGGGTTAGGGTGTTTGAGGGAGCATCAAAATGTATGTTGAAGTTCCCTTGCATATGTATATAAATATATAGATAGATAGATAGATAGATAGATAGATAGATAGATATAGATATAGAGAAGATACTAGACAAAATACATGATTTCAGTTACATAAAATTAAAAAGTTTTTTCATGAATAAGATAAACGATAATAGACTAAGACAAACTTAGGGTAATATTTGTATCAAGTATCAATGACAAAAGTCTGACATCCCAAATATGTAGGGAATTGACATATCTAGCACTGAGAACCATTCCCTAATACATTAGTGGTCAAAGGGTATGAATTTTTCAATTTCAACAAATTACAAACTGTTATATAAGACCATGCTCCAAATCATTAATAGCATGAGAAATGCAAATTTTACCGCATATACTCCAAATTGGTGAAGATGACAAAAATGATAACAATCCACATTGGAAATGCTGTGGAAAGATAAGAATAACAATACAATATTGGTTGAGCTATAAACTGGTCCAACTGTTCTGGATATCAGTTTCTAATTGTCTAAGAAAAGTGGTTAAATTGTCCATACTCTTGGATCCAACAATGTCACTACTGGGTATATACCTCCAAGGAAGTCAGACAGAAACGAAAATATTTATACAAGCATTTTTTGTGTGTGTGATAGCAAAGAACTAGAAACAAAGTGAATATCCATGTTTGGGGAAGAGCTGAAAAAGTATAATATATGTAACAGAATATCATTCTGCTACAAGAAATGATGAATAAGAAGAATTCAGAATATTTGTATGATCTGATGCGGAACCAAAAGAAAAATGTATTCAACAATCGTAACAACATAAATGAAAAAGTCACTAAAAAGAAAGCCAAACTCTAAGTAACTGAAAAGCCAGGTGGTATGAAAGAAGAGATGAAATATATCTCTTTTTTCTTTGCAGAGAGGTCAGAGGACTACTTAGGAAGAATGGTGTAAACATTGTCTTATGTGTTGTATCAAATATTTTTGTTTAATTGACTTATTTGTTTTAAAGAAGGCTTCAATATGGAGGGTGGGGGCAAAAGGGCTTTATGTCTAGAAAATACAATAATTTAAGGCAATATGTATCAATACTACTTTTTTTTGCCTTTTGGAGGGCAATTGGGGTTAAGTAACTTTCCCAAGGTTGCACAGCTAATTTTTTTGTGTGGGTGTTAAGTGTCTGAGGCCAGAACCGAACTCGGGTCCTCCTGACTCCGGGGCCAGCACTTTACTCACTGTGAATACTACATATTTTAAACCATATGCCTGGGAGTGTCCTTGGAATAGGATGAGCACTATTTCATATTGCTAAAACATTGTGACTGTACTTTTTTCCTTGCCTCTCCAGCAATTGTTTTGATCTCCTTACACTATAACCCTATTGTCCCTTCCCATCTCTTACCTGTGGGTATGTCCATAAGAACTAGTACTTCTCCCTCTGCTATGTACATCTCTAAATCTACAATCTTTCTCATCTATTCCCATTACTTCAGCTATCACCTCTATGTGGATGGCTCTCAGATCTTTATACGTAGACCTGAACTCTCTCTTGAGCTCCATATTTGAGTTACTTACTGTACACATACACCTAGCTGTCACCTGAAATTCAAAATATCCAAAACAAAACTTGTTATCAATTTCTCTAAACCAGGGCCTCCTCTGAACTACCCTCATTTTAGAAGGAGTCCTAGAATTTCCCAGACATTCAGTCTTAAAACTGCACTTGTGCTTGACTCATCCTTCTCCTTCTATAACTAGTTACCAAATCTTGCCAATTCTTTCATAATTTCTCACATCAGTCTTCTTTCCATTTCCACTATTACCCTTCCAGGTCAGGTCCTGCTTGTTGTCAGGTAGCACTTTTACAATTATCTCCACATTTGTCTCTCTGCTACCAGCAGCCTCTTCCCTTCTCCAAACATATTTCCAACTATATACTTACTCTCTATCTCCTAACAGGCCATGATTCTGTTCAGACCAGAAACCAAGCTCTTGGAGGGCTTAACCTTTCTTGACAAATAGATATAAATATCTAGATATAGATAATATACACATATATGTCTGCCTCTTTATCTATCTATCTATCTATCTATCTATCTATCTATCTATCTATCTAT